>NW_006204438.1:307294-310575 GCF_000334495.1 Tupaia belangeri chinensis | reverse complement strand
GGTTGACTACATGGGAGTCTAGTGACATAGCCATTAGGATACCTGCTGGTCCCTGAATTGTGAATTCTTTAGACTTGATTCTGTTCTTATTAGTTCTTGGTGCTAAGAGATAAGAATATGCAAAATAAGCCATTCAGTGTGTTATGGGTTTTGCTTGTTATTTGTGTTTATCTACATATTTGTGCTTATGGAAGTAAGACGGAAGAAAAAGCCAATCAAATGTAAGCAATACTTATTAGAAGCAATGTCACTCAGGGCTAACAAATGCAAAAATGATTTTTGAAAAATTCAACTTATTTGAATCAGATAAAAACTGCAAAGTGACGAACATGGTGCCGTTATCTTCTTAATAAAAAGCCAATAATCTGGTTAAATTAATATTTTAAAATTGAAGAAGATGGGACCAGCAGGTGGTGTAGTGGTTGAAATGCTGGACTTTAACATGACCAACCACATTTCTTGTCCTAGACCCTGGTGACTTGCTTTTTTACTTTCCTTTTCTCTGTCTGTAGGGAGCACATGTGCCTTGTAGCAAACTTAAAAATAAAAATAATAACCTAATAATAATTAGTAAAGTAAAATAAGTAATTTTTTAAATTGAAGAAGATAATTTGAAAGGAGAATCTTAATCACTGTGAAGACTAAAAAACCTACACGGCATATGAAAGATTAAAGGACTAGTGAACCTTGTAAAATAATGGGATATATTTGCCTAGTGTAGAAATAATTATTACAGTATATAGTCTCTCAAAAATATATTTACAGATGTACTAGTGAAAAAAATATTTAAGAAGTGAATCAGAGCATCGAGTTTTTGATTAAATGGAGAAAGTAGTGACGAGGAAGAAATAGAAATACTTGATGAATGTGCAAATTTGAGAGGCTAAAACCAAGCAACTAATATCAGGATCTAATACTCCTATCACAATAGCATATAATTTGCCAATGCTTATTTGGGATGATGTATAGCAGCAAAAACAGAAAGACAAAAATTAGCAATTACTATTACAAGACATAAATAAATAAGACTGTGTAAAGAAAGCAAATAAGAAAATCCTCCACCCAGCCCTGTTGTATAGTTATATCCCACATGACAGATCATAGTTTGAGTTCTTGCTCCTGTTACTTGAGAAACATGCCAGACACGTGTGTGTATGTGTGTGTGTGTGTGTGTGTGTGTGTGTGTGTGTGTGTTCATGCCCCAAATCCCAATGAGATGTAGAAATGGAGGAAGGGTATTGCAGTGTCACCATGCCTCACCCCCTTGGCGGAGGGAGCTGCTCTCTCCAACTCCCTCTCTTTCTGTCTCTATCTCTGGTGAGCACCACCCTCTCTGGCAATTAACATTTTCTTTGGAAAATCTAAATATTTCTGCCTTTAGCTACTACTTAAGATTGTCCTATGATCACACATTTGATCACTGAAAACTTCTGTGAAAACTTTTTATACCAAAAAAGCTTGCTTTTAGTTGGCATTGCCATAATTTAATGGCACAAAGAGGTGTGGTATTATCTGCTGAAGATATTTTGTAGTTTTATCAACAGTACTAGGGAGAAATGTTCACTTGTTGAAATATCCATTTTGTAAGACAAATAATAATATGATTGAATGTATGGAAGAAAATGAAATAAAAAATATAAATTTGAAAAACTCAATGAAAAAGTTTTGCAATATACTATCACAAAATGCTTTCATGTCCAAATAAAAATCCACAATTGAAATACATGCTTTTTTAGACTGTGCTCTTTTAGACAATGGAATGGTGAAAAATGGGTAGAGCAATTTCAGCCTTTATCTAGTGAGTCAAAATCTACATATTTCAATTAAATTGTCATGTCTAATGATTATACCATGGGAAATGCTGCATTAGATCACTGGGAAAAAATCCAATATTTTCCTCTTCTTTATTCATTGGAGTATAGACTGGAAAGGAGGGAAATAAAAAAATATTAAGACCTGAAGTTTAGATTAAGTATATAGTGTATTTCATTCTGGAATGAATGGAACTACATGCTACCTAATCATGTTAAGGGAGAAAATATTTCCGGGAATTAGTATAGATTTAGATGTATTTTACAATAATCAGGGATTGAGATACTCTCAACCTAATAAATCTTATTACCTTATTTTCAAAATTCTTTTCCAATAAATACAAGGGATGACTCTATTAGTTTTTGTATTTTTCAGAGTCAATACTATAGTAATTTAGAGGATAGATTTAAATGTCTGGTTAAGTACATTTTCTATTTAGAACCCAAAACATTGCTGTCTGTGATAGGGATTATATTCACAATTTAGTATTTGGTAGTGGTGGTGGTAGCGGTAATGGTGGTTTTGGTTTTCTTTTTTTGTTTTAAGTACAGTATTTGTTTGAATTCTGTGCAAAATGGACATGGACCTTAACTTTATCTTGCCCATTCATCTCTGTTGTTTAAAAAGTGCACATTTCTCAGTAATAAAGGATATAAATGGGTGAAACCTGAAGCTCAGTTGTGAATTGCTTTTTCATATCATCCCATGTAGGTAAGAAATGCTACAGCCTGATGGGTAATGAGGGCAGCTGAGATATAGAGCCACAAAGAATCATCTTGTGTTCCAGCTCACACACATCTGTTCCACCTGTCCACGGGAGCTACTCTTATACGTGGACCAGCCTTCCTTACCAGCAGAGACTACCTTCCAAACTCAGGTACCTTTTCTGTAGTTATTGCTCAGCACATCTGATTGTTACTGCTGTCACAAATCAATTGTGCACAAACAGCACAAGCATAGAGACTTTAAACCCATTCTGCTAAATTTATAGGGTAGGCAATAATGTTGACAAAGAAACTTCCCTTTATAGGGTAAATCATATCCTGTCAATTTTCATGAATTATCATTGAATATAGCTGATAGTTCTATCACCAAAATTTTCAATATATTGCTCGCATAGATTACGTATACTAGTACAGCAAATAGCTGCAGTAACGAGCACAGATTTGAGTAACTAACCATTTACCTAGTTATATAGTTTTCTTGTTCTGTTTATTTATGTAATATAGCGTCCACATTCCTAAAACATTCCAGACTTGGTAAAGTATTTTTACAAGTATTGTAATGTACTTCTGTTTAATCTTTATTTTCATAGAAAGTTATGAAAAATTATTAAATATTCTTAGGGTATATGTATGCACATTCAGAGGTCTAAATATTTTCAAACATATTATAGAAGAAAACAATAGGATGAAATTCCATGAAGAAATAGAAATATGTAAAACGTGTATTTTTTTTCTTTTTTTTTT
>NW_006204438.1:304489-307276 GCF_000334495.1 Tupaia belangeri chinensis | reverse complement strand
GCATGCACTTGCCAGAAAGACAGAGAGAGACAGAGAGACAGAAAGCAAGAAATCACTCCCCAGGGGGGATGGCCACAATCCCTTCTCTTCCATTATCCTCTCAGGATCTTGGGCACACACACACACACACACCTGGCGTGAGTTTAAGCCACCAGTCCGGGACTCAAACTGCAGTCTACTATGTGGGAGTCTAGCAAAATAGCCATTACACCAACTGCTGGTCCCTAAAACATATATATTTCGATGGTGCAACTGACAAACCAATGACCATGAGAATGTTCTAAAATTTTGATGTCTTCAAATTTCTCTGCTATATAAATTTCTTTAATTATAAAATAATATTTAAAACAGTTGGAACAATTAAGTTAACTTTTTAAAACATTGCTAGAAAAATTAATAGTTCAGGAAGAATTACTTGCTCTCAAAAGCCTATGCCTTCAGATATTTCAAACATAATATAAAATACCTTAGTATAATCAAACCAACATAATCCTAATTCCAGAGTATTCATCTGCAATAGCATATTAGAAAAGGTGGCGAGAACCCAGTGAGAGCTTAATGGAAGCAAATAGTCTTTCAATAGTAAATAATCATAATAATAGTGATAAGTAGTGTGAAGATACAGTTTTAAATGATATAAAATATAACAAAAAAAAACGTGGAATAATCTATAATGGGGTACTATCTACCCTAATATCACAAATGGCTCATAATTTTTTTTTTCTGAATATGGACAGTTTTTCAATGGGGAACTTTAAGTAATAGTTGAAATGACAATATCCAAGGTCCAAAGAAGAGGTATGGAGAACATTGCAATTTCAGAAATGGGTAGGGAAAATAAACCTGAGGCACCAGCAATAGGCATAATGGCTATGTTGCTGGACTCCCATGGAGTAGACCACAGTTCGAGTCCTAGACCTGGTAACTTAAACTCATGCTGGTTGTGTGAGTGTGTATGCAAAAGATCGAGAGGAGAATGGAGGAGAAGGGATTGCAGTATAGCCATCCCCCCTAGGGGATGATTTTTCACTTTCTGTCTCTCTGTCTGTCTGTGTCTTTCTGGTGAGCGCACACGCCCTATAGCAAAAACCTCTCCAAAAAGAAACAATAAATAAATAAATAAAACAAGAAAAAAAAAAAACCCTGAGGCAAAAATCCACCTTGAAAGAAAAATTAAAATTAAAAGTTTAGACAAATAGTTAAATGTCATGAATGACGAATTTTAATGATAAATGAAGAATTCAAAAAAATCCAAACTCTTTAAAAAAAGAAAACTTGATGATTTGTGTATTTTAAAATTATATCTCAAAATTTTTCAGAAATGAATGAATGGTCAGCATACACTGAGATGAAACTGCTTCCTTCTAAGAAGAATAGTAAGTTTCTTCCCCGAGACCCTACTGAACTCATATCATTTTTAGTTGCTTGTTAAATAATTTTCCTAAAGCATTTTATTGCAGGTTTGTATATAAAAAGTTATGATACATTATTTTTGAGATTTTGTCATTAAAATATTTATATGATATACTGTATGTGATAAGAGGGAAATAACTGCATAGATCTTTATTTGGAAAGAACCCCATCCTTTTAACTCTTTTCACACCCATCAGTAACTGAGATTCTTTATGGGAAATAGTATGAATGTGAAACAGTATCTATATCTTTGTTTTAATCCTTAGAGAAAATGAGCAGCTAATTTTCTTGTAAGTAAAAACATATCCTTCAAACTTCAACTAACCAAACATAAAAAGAACTGAATCATCAAAGAAAAAAAGGGACTAGCAGTTAACATAATGGCTATGTTGCTGGACTCCCATGGAGTCAACCTCGGTTCAAGGCCCAGACCTGGTGGCTTGAACTCACACCGGGCACATGTACGTGCATGTCCAAGATCCCTAGAGGAGAATGGAGAAGGCATTGCGGCGTGGCCATCCTCCCAGGGGGCGGGGGGGGTGACTTCTCACTTTCTGTCTCTCTATCTCTCTCTGTCTCTGGCGAGCGCATGCACCCTGTAGCAAAAAAATCTCTTCAAAAAAATTTTTTTTTAATTTTTAAAAAAAGAAAAAGATAAAGTTTTTAGAGAAGACCTAGCTTCACCTGCCCTATTCCTTAGTCTACATATCTGTGATTCAAGTAACTTAAGCCAGAAACTACAGCTCCAAATACCAGAACCAGCTTGTCCAGTTTCATGAGGTTGCTTAAACTACATCTGAAAATCTAAGTGAAAACAGAATATTGAGAGAAATGTTCAGGTTTAATGCATTTTAGATAATTTGACTTGAATATTCATGTATTCATTCAAAAAATATGGATATATTTTGGAGGTTGTTCTATATTTTCAAAAGCAAGTCTATACATTTAATATTCCTCATCATGTTATTAAAGCATTGAGAAAAATCTGTGAATTATTTTGGTTAAGTTAGAATAAGAATCCAGGAAATCTGACTCTCAGTTCACTATTCGTTCAAAATGGTAATTTCAAGTATGAAGGCATCCTCAGATTGACTTTTCAGTTATGGAAAAATCTCTGTCTAAACCTTCCTCTTTAATTCACAGAACACCCTGCTGAGTTTGAATATAATTCAATACAGGATGAAAAAACTTTAATAGCGTCTAGATATTTGAATGACAGGATCAGAGATATATAGGAAGGAATTTCTTTGGCAGTTACTTTGATAGAATACCCTCAAGTTTTCTTTTTATCTTTGGGCAGGTTCTTCAGTTGCCTGGTGGCACATCTTAGTGATTCTTCTCTTTTTTGAGAGGATTTTTTTTTTTTTTTTTTTT
>NW_006204438.1:292003-304215 GCF_000334495.1 Tupaia belangeri chinensis | reverse complement strand
TTTTTTTTTTTTTTTTTTTTTTGCTATAGGGCGCATGTGATCGCCAGAAAGACAGAGAGAAATAGAGAGACAGAAAGCGAGAAATCACCCCCCAGGGGAGATGGCACACACGCACACATGCCCAGCGTGAGTTTAAGCCGCTGGGTCCAGGACCTGAACCAAGGTCGACTACGTGGGAGTCCAGCGACATAGCCATTACGCTAACTGCTGGTCCCTGTTCTCGTCTCTTTTTAACATCTAGATTCTTCGAATTCTTAGGTAAGTTAAACTAATGCTGTGGGCCAAACCTAACTTCTCTGGGTGAAGTTACTGTATTTACTTGCTTTCTGGTCCTGCCAGGTCTGCAGTTCTGGTTTGCATTTCTGCTAAGGCAACCCCTCTTCCTTCCCCATTAGTGTAATCACTTGGTCATTTACCAAGTTCCTTTAAGGCTTTGGCATCTTTATTATAAAGCCTATTATAAAACATTTGCGGTTTTGATGACAATGGATAATGCTGTGTGTGCATTTTCTCTGTCCACTTAGATGTCTTGGAGTGAATTGTCAAGTCCTATTGGTTCTGCCACCATATCTCTATTTTGCAGCTAAAATTTATTTAATTTTTTTTTTACTCTCAATGACACCTAATTAAGCAAATAATGTTTGTCTCCTGGACTATTATATTTACTTGCTAATTTATCCCACTTTTCAAATCCTGCCAAAATAACTATTAAAAAAATTCCTTCCAATATATCTCTGATCCTCTCATTGAAATACCCAGAAGTCATTAAAGTTTTTATTCTCTACTGAATTATAATCAAACTCATGGACTTATGTGAATGTTCATAAATTATCATTTATTTCAAATAAGTAACTTTAAGTTTATATGCCCAACTTACGTTCACATAACTCCAAATCAGTTGCTGTTCCCTAAATGTTTTGTGAATTGCTCTGTCCCACCATGTTTTCTTATGCTATCTATCCTCTTCATCTGGGAAGGCGTCTTCAAGCATTCCTCAAGATACATGTTGTAGGATAAGGATGACAATTCTAATTTTTCCACATTGCCTTTTCTAATTCCCTCAGAGGAATGGAGTAATTTGTTATTTTCAACATCCAATATATTTCTTCCAATTGTTGTCTCTCAACCATCACACTATTGATGTTTTGGTGTGATAATCTTTCTTGAGGGTGGAAGTGGGGAAGGCATTTTCAATGGATTTCTTATTGTTTCAGATTATAACATCATGGTGTCTATAAATGCAGTTTTTTTTCTTTGATCAGAACAATTTTATGTCATATTCTTGAATAATTTTACTAAGTGAAAGTCCCAGTACAAAGTTGAATGGTAGTGGTGAAAATTCACTTTCTCATTTGTTCGTTATTTTGAGAGGGAAAACATTTGTTCATTTGATACAGAATGCAACCTCAAGAATGTGCACAGTCCTCCAGAGATGACAATCATTTTTGCAAGTTTTTTTTATCTTCTATTTATCTCATCCCTTTTAATACATGTGCCTTTGTGGGTATTTCATCTGCTGTAGACTACTAATTGTTGGCTGATGATTTAGTACTTTTGACAATGACATGAGGAATACACTACTCCACAGCTGAAGCCAGTTTAATTTTATTTATATCATTTTATTTTTATTATAATTTCTGATTCCCATATAATAATAGTACATGTTTGTGGGATACAATGTGGATTTTAAAGCCTGAATATAGGGTGTAATTATCAAAACAAGGATATAGATATATTCATCATCTTCAGTATTTCACATTTCATGGTTGTACACATTCAATATTCATTCATTCTCCTGTTTTTTTTTTCTTGAAATGTATACTGAATTGTCAATGATTGTTTTTACCATGCTGTGATGCATTGTTCCATAGTTTATTTCGTATTTTTCTATGTACTTTCATTTCCATAATCATTTTCTTTCAAATATGTTCCAATCCATTACCCATGCAGCTTCTAATGTCTATGATGACTTTTTCTACTTTCATGCTATCCAAACTTTAGCCTCTGCTAAAGCATGAGGATGCAGGGTGTGTGTGAAGTGAGGATATGTAGTGCTTGTCATGTAAAGCCTGTCCTATTTCACTTAACATCATGCATTTTGCACTAAGTTCATGCATTTTGTGACAAATGTTGGAAATCATTGTATATGTGCCACATTTTCTTCATCCTTTCATCAATTTGTGGGTACTTAGGTCAATTCCATGTTTTATTTAAAGAGTAGTTTGGGAGACATCCTTTGAACAATATACAGAGCCCAGGAAGACTTTTCATTGCTGCTCCCCTTACTTGAGTCTTTTTGGACTCATTTTAGAATGAAAAGTTGTTGATGGCTATGTATATGGTAATGTCTTTGACTTGACTACTATGCAGTTTTCATGCTGGGGAAAACCATGTTGTACATTGTAAAGATGTACAGTGATTAAATGTTTAAAAAAATTGGTACTTTCATATTGCTATGTATCTCCTCCTTTTTCCTTTAAAGTCTCCATTGTTTTCACACAGCATTCCTAGGTTTGAATTTTTGTGTTTGTGTAAATTTCTTTCTTTCTTTCTTTCTTTCTTTCTTTCTTTCTTTCTTTCTTTCTTTCTTTTTTAAGAGGTTTTTGCTATAGGGCACATGCACTTGCCAGAAAGATAGAGAGACAGAGAGACAGAAAACGAGAAATCACCCCCCAGGAGGGATGGCCACCCTGCAAGCTGCAATCCCTTCTCCTTCTTTCTCTTCTCAGGATCTTGGGCACACACACACACATGCACCCAGCATGAGTTTAAGCCACCAGGTCCGGGACTCGAACTGCGGTCGACCACAGGGGAGTTCAGCGACATAGCCATTATGCTAACTGCTGTTCCTGTAAGTCGGTTTCTTTGGAGAGATATTTGGAAATCCTAATACTTTAGCATTTATATAAAGTTTTTATTTGTTTTTCATGACTTGATTTTTATTTTCCTTTACAGTATTTTCTCCCTAAACTTCCCTATACACAACCTGGATATACCCTTTCCATGTCTCTAATTTGGAAAACTGGTTCCAGCAATCTATCATTTTATATTCTTATCTTCTTCATGCTCCCACCCTTTCCCATTTGTGACAAGAACAAGTTTAAAATCCTACTAATCATGTAAAAACTTTCAGAGTCATATCTTATTCCACAACCCATATTCATAGTCAGTGAACCCTTCTTTAAATTTCAGTACTGTTCCGGTTGCCTTTCTTTATCACCCATCATGCACACTAACTGAAAACTCTCCCCATTACACTGAGTTTCTTGAGGACAGAAGCTTTGGCTTTTTCAGTTCTATCATCAAGGTCTAGTAGGATCCCTGATCGTTAAAGTATCTTTAATAAATGAGATGTAGATATGGAAATCACATGCAGTAAAATCCTATCTAACACACACTGGAATGAAAATGTTTCTTAGCTTTGAAGATTGAATGACATATTAAAATTCTGCTGGGCTAGGCAGTGGTGCAGGCTAAAGAAAATCTGATGATGCTATGTTGAGACTGAGCCACATGGTGTGGTTTCAAGTTGGCATCTGAAAACCTCTCTGAGTACTCAGGGTATGTGTGTGCCCATGATCCTAGGTTTAGTATTTGTTAGTTTGAAATTTTTGTAAAATGGGCATGGTCCTTTAAATTATCTCGCTCATTCATCTCTCTCTCTCTAAAACAAACAAACAAACAAACAAAAAAAAAAAACCAAAAAAACTCACATTGCTCAGTAATTAAAAATGCAAAAGGGTGAAACCTGAAGCTCAAATATTAATTAAACTTGCTCACATCCTCACAGGTAGGTAAAAAATTCTGATATTGGATAGCAAGAGTAGATAAGACATAGAGTAGAAAATACCACCTTGTGTTCCAGCTCACACACATCTACGCAGCCTGCCTGCAGAGGCTACCTCTTCTATCTGGAACAGACTACATAGCTGGAAGAACTTGATCTCACTTACCAGGTATTGCTAACTCTATCTGTAGCTATTAATTTCATCACAGCTTGCTTTTGCCAGTGACTTCTCAATTGTTGTACACAGAGCATAAGGAATAGAAATTTTTAAAAGCAATTTTGGAAATCCAGTATTCCAAGAAAGGAGCTGACCAATTTATATTTAAAAGTTACTTTACAATTATCTTTACTAAATGTGTCATGGCTTACCCCTCATATAAAGGACAGGATTGCTAGCAAAGATTGTAATTTATTTCTGGGTGGATCAAGTGCTTAACAGAGCAAATCTTCACCTCAATGATGATAGGGTTTGTGTATTCAAATTATTACTTAATTAATGAGGTATTTCGTTTTTGCATAAAAATGTGTTTCTCTATTTTGCTTCCATATCTATACTTTGCCTTTTTATATGATTCAACTTCCTAATTTCCAAGGTACTCCAGACATAGTAGATGATTTCTAAAATTAGCATAGTTCTATATAATATTTACTTTACAGAAAATTTGCCTCTGAGAAATTAACACACTTATGTATGTATGTATTTATTTATTTATGAAGAGGTTTTTGTTATAGGGCTCGTGCACTCACCAGAAAGACAGAGAGAGACAGAGAGAGACAGAAAGTGAGAAATCACCCGCCAGGGTGGATGGCCACACCTCAATCCCTTCTCCTCCATTCTCCTCTCGGGATCTTGGGCATGCACGCACATGTGCCCGGCTTGAGTTTAAGCCACCAGGTCTGGAACTCAAATTGCGATCGACTACATGGGAGTCCAATGACATAGCCATTATGCTAACTGCTGGTCCCAACACACTTATGTATGTTTAACTGTAGTTTTAAAAATAAACTGAAGAAATAAAGACACATAGAAATGTTTAATGTCATGGTGCACTGCAAACCAGTGAGTGCAGGAATTATAAAACTTTGTATGTAATCAGAATTTTATTCCAATGATAGTAACATTAATATTGAAAATACTTGTATCAAATTAATAAATACTTACAAATATTCCAAGTAAAATTAACATCTCAAAGAGAATTCTGGATAGACTGTAAAGAAACTGGAATTCTGACTCATTGCTGGTAGTAACGTACAATGGTGTAGCTACTACTAAAACCTACCGGGAAGTTTTTTAGAAAGTTAAATAGAATTATCAGATGATCTGAGGTAGGTACCCAAAACAAATATTCTGAAAGCAAAAATTCAAATGAATACTTCTACACTAACATTCATAGTAACATCATTTATAATTGGCAAAAAGTGAAACAGTCCTAGATACCCATTAATAATAAAAAATTTCTTTTAGAAATAGATAAATAAAACGTAATATGTGCACACAATGGAATATTATTCAGCTAAAAATCAAATGAAATCTATATCCGTGCATCAGCATGGATGTGCCTTGAACTCCTCTCGGGATCTTGGGCATGCACGCACATGTGCCCGGCTTGAGTTTAAGCCACCAGGTCTGGAACTCAAATTGCGATCGACTACATGGGAGTCCAATGACATAGCCATTATGCTAACTGCTGGTCCCAACACACTTATGTATGTTTAACTGTAGTTTTAAAAATAAACTGAAGAAATAAAGACACATAGAAATGTTTAATGTCATGGTGCACTGCAAACCAGTGAGTGCAGGAATTATAAAACTTTGTATGTAATCAGAATTTTATTCCAATGATAGTAACATTAATATTGAAAATACTTGTATCAAATTAATAAATACTTACAAATATTCCAAGTAAAATTAACATCTCAAAGAGAATTCTGGATAGACTGTAAAGAAACTGGAATTCTGACTCATTGCTGGTAGTAACGTACAATGGTGTAGCTACTACTAAAACCTACCGGGAAGTTTTTTAGAAAGTTAAATAGAATTATCAGATGATCTGAGGTAGGTACCCAAAACAAATATTCTGAAAGCAAAAATTCAAATGAATACTTCTACACTAACATTCATAGTAACATCATTTATAATTGGCAAAAAGTGAAACAGTCCTAGATACCCATTAATAATAAAAAATTTCTTTTAGAAATAGATAAATAAAACGTAATATGTGCACACAATGGAATATTATTCAGCTAAAAATCAAATGAAATCTATATCCGTGCATCAGCATGGATGTGCCTTGAAAACATTATACTAAGTAATCGTACAGAAAAGTAACACTATTGTATGATTCTAGTTTATATGATGTTCCTATAGTAGTCAAATTTGTGAAGACAAAAAAAAAATTAGAATAGAGGTTACCGGGGACTTGGTGGAGAGGACTTGTGACCTGTTGTTTAATAGATGCAGAATTTCTGTTTGGTATGATAAAAATGTTTGAAATGTAAAGTGATGGTAGTTACAAATAATTGTTCATGTACTTAATGCTATCAAATTAGACACCTAGAAAGTTTAAAGTGTGGAGTGGCATATGTTGTGGAAATTAAGGAGAATGGATTCCACATGGGTAACTGTGAGAATCAAGTGCCAGACTCAGCAGCTTGAGAATCACACTGGGCAAGTAAGGGGCATGTGCAGCCAAAGTATCGAGACTCAGAGACTGGAGAAGGAATCGCAGCATGGCTATGCCCCTGGGGAAGACTTCTCACTTTCCCTCTCTTCCTCTCTCTCTCTCAAGTTGAGTGTATGTGACTTTACAGCAATTAAAAAAAAAATTGAAGTGGTGAATTTTATGTTATGTAGTTTTCATAACATAACTGAGTTATTGGCTCATGCAGACAATAATGAGTCTTAAATGTGTTCAGTAAACAAGGAATAGATAATGTCTGATTCCACTTGCAAACATTCTACAGAGAAAAACCACAGAGGGCAGAAAGACTAAAGACTGCCAGTGGTTAGGGAAGGTAGAAGTGACTACCCACAAAAAGGAGGTACAGAGAAATTACATGAAGAAATTATTCAAGGCAAGTCTTGTGGCCTAGTATTTAAGGAAGTGGGATCAAACATGACCTACAACTCAGTTCAAATCCCAGGCCTGGCAGTTTATAAAACACACCTGTGAGTATGTGTGCCCCAAATCCTAATAAGATGGTAAAATGGAGTAAAAAAAATTGTGAGGTGACCATGACCCCATTAGGGATGCTTTCTCCTTTCTCCTCTTTTTTATGTCTCTCTGATGATTTCAGGAATGGTCTGGAAAATTAATCACTTTGATACGTTGGGTATATTACTACATATATGTTGAAGTTTGTGAAACTGTTTATCATACATAATGAACTCTAATGCTAAGTTAAAACAAATAAACAAAACAAAAACAACAGCAATCAAGAGGTTCAGAGACAGGAATGCTGAATGTGAGAAATATATCTAACTGTGCTAAAAATGTGCAACTATGCTGAAGCGGGTGAGTAAAACAGGAGCTGACCTTAGCAATTTTGGAAAATACTGTCTTCACAGAAAATTATAAGGTCATAACAATTACTGTAGGTAGTTTATTTTTCCTAGTGGTATGGGTTGAAACTTCTAAAATGAATTTACATGGGTCCTTGGGGATGAAGACATTCATAAGTAGTAGTTGGTAAAATGTTTCACATTTTCAGAAAGAGAAGTTACAAAGAGGAAATGAGAATGAACCCTGCTACTATATTAGAGCCAGCAACATCCATATGAAGTCATGATTAACGCCATTTACATCCAAATGCAAAGATTCCTAGAAGCTATACATACTTATCTGATCTTGTCTTAGTGTTATCTGGATCTGTCTGCCTAGTAAACCTAGGAGGAATCGAACTCCAGAAGCTACAAAAAGACCTAGCACCCAGAGCTTGTTTCTAATAGCACCTATCAGGAAAGGGACTAGAGTTCTTAAGAAAAAGGAGTGTGTGCATGCCCAAATTCCAGGAGGAGAATGGAGGAAACAGGATTGCAGCATGGTCATTTCCCCCAGAGGGTGATTTTTCTTTCTTTTTCTCTCTCTTTGGCAAGCATGTGCACCCTGTAGCAAAAATCTCTCTCTGAAAAAAAAAGATTCATTCATGTTGTAGTATATATTAGTATGTCAATCCTTATTTATTGTCAAATATTATTTCAATGCATAGATAACATTTATATCTATCTATTCATCATTAATTGATAGACATTAAATTTGATTCTACTTTCTGACTACTATAAATAATACCATTAAAATTGGTGTATGTTTTTGTGTGGACATAGGTATGGTCTCAAAAAGTTCATGGAAAATGTGTAGTATTTAAAAATTAGGGTCCAGCAGATGGCATAATGGTTACATTGCTGGACTCCCATGTAGTCAACTGTGGTTCAAGTCCTGGACTGGAGACTTAAACTCATGCTGGGCACATGTGTGTTCTTGTCCAAGATCCCAATAGGAGAATGGAGGAAAAGACATGGCCATTCCACCTGGGGGGGAGATTTCTCACTTTCTTTTTTTGCACTCACCAGAAAGACAGAGAGAGACAGAGAGACAGAAAGTGAGAAATCACCTTCCAGAGGGGATGGCCACACCACAATCCCTTCTCCTCCATTCTCCTATTGGGATCTTGGACAAGAACACACATGTGCCCAGCATGAGTTTAAGCCACTGGGTCTGGAACTCAAACCACGGTCAACTACATAAGAGCCTAGTGACATAGCCATTACACCAACTGCTGGTCACTTGCTTTGTCTTTTCTGTCTCTCTGACAAGCGCACATGCCCTATAGCAAAAACCTCTCTTAAAAGAAACAAACAAACAAAACTATTAATGGGGACCAGCATTTGGCATAATTATTACATTGTTGGACTCCCACCTGACCAATCACAGTTCAAATCCTGGACCTAGTGGCTTCAAACTCATGCAGGGCATGTGTGTATGCATGCCCAAAATCCAGAGAGGAGAATGGAGGAGAAAGGATTGCAGTATGGCCACCCACTCTGGGGGGTGATTTCTCACTTTCTGTCTCTCTATTTCTCTCTGTCTCTCCAAGGAGCATACTTGCTCTATTGCAAAAATCTCTCTACAAAACAAAGAAAACCTATTCATGGATTTTTAAAGTTTTTTACATTAAGCTAAATGGAAATTTTAATTTCTTCTTCCATGAACTTTCAGAAGTCCCACTTGTATATTGCTATTTCTCTTGGTCTTACACATAGCAGTTCTAAGCCAACTGGAAAATCTATGCTGAACTTTTGAGGAAATGCCAAACTGTATTCCAGAATGGTTTCACCATTTACATTCCTACCAATACTGTGTGAAAGTTCAATGTCTCCACATAATGACCAACATTAATTATTTGCCTGTTAAATTGTCATCAGCCTTGTGAGTGTGAAATGGTATCTGAATGTAGTTTTGATTTTCATTTCTCTAATGCCTAGAGAGGTGCAGCTTTTTTTGTGCTTATTGTCATTTTGTATACTTTCTTTGACAAAAAGTCCGTTCAAGTCCTTTGCCCATTTTTAAAAAGAATTATTAGTTTTGTCATTGTTGAATTGTTGAAGTTGTTCATTTATTATTAGGTATATAATGTTTCTCATTGAACTTTGTTTTAATGTAACTTCAAAATTCTGCAATTGTTTTTTTTTTAGTATAATGTTTAGTTTTATTAGTCACATATGCACATTTAATATTTCACACATTAACAACATTAATATCTTTTTCAGATTTTTGCAGTAGGGCATGCAATTGATTTTTGGTCAAGTTGTTTTTGTCAGGTTGGAGGCCTGGACAGCTTTGATGTGGGGGTTGGACACTTCACCACAGTTGGCTGATGTAACCTGGATCTAGTCTGTCATCAGACCTGCACTGCACTCGGATGTAACCTGGATGTAGCACACGGGACTCTACTCTGCACACGTCACCAGACCTTACGTGGCCCACTTGTCTGCTCTCCACCTAAACCTTTATCATGCCTCTAAGACACTCTCCCTCTTATAGCCTTATAAAAACTGCTAAACCTCGCGGTAGCGCATGATTTCTTGGGCCCTGTCTCTCTTTCTCTGTCAGGCCAGCGAACCTTACCCACGAGTGCTCCCAATAAAGGCTCTTCATTTTCACTTTTATGACTTATTTTTTTTCCTTCAGATTGTTTAATATTTGTTTTATATATTTAAGTCCTATGATGTTAGGTGCATTTATGTTTGCAAAATTGTGTGTTTGTATAATGTCCTTCTTCTGTTTTTATAGTTTTTGACTTAAAGACTTTTTTTTAATATAAATATAATTAGTGTTACTCTGTTTTTTGTTTCCATTTGTCTGGAATATTCTTTTACTTCTCTTCACTGTCGGTCTATGTATGTCTTTAAATGTGTCTTATAAGCAGAACATACTTCTACATTGTATTCTTATATATTTGATCACTGCATTTTTATTTGAAAAATGTATAATCAAGGCAGTAATTGATACATAAAAACTTATTGCTGCCATTTTGTTCATTGTTTTCTGGTTATTTTGTAGACACCCCATATCCTTTTCCCTCTATTGCTGTCTTGCTTTGTGGTTCAATATCTCCAATGCTATATTTTGAATGCTTCCTATCTTTTTTCCTGCATGTACTACAAGGTAAGTATTAAAAATTTTTAAAATATTTTTTCATTTTTATTTTTACATTTAATCCCTGTACATCATACAAAATGAATTTTGCCATCTTGAATATAATGCATACTGGTCCAGTCAAAGATATTATCGTATGCATTATTATCAGCAGAGAATTTTCCACTTTTGTATCCATTAAATATTTTGCTTCCCCCGCCTCCCCCCACTTAATTTCCTCGCCTCTCCCCATTGTCCACCCTTTTCCTGGACTGTCTTTAGTTACTATTAGTACAATTATTATTTTAATTTCAGGAAAAGCAGTTTTAGCTTTAATGAATTAAAATTTTAAAAAATGTTAAGAAAACTTTGCTTAAGACTTAAAGCCAGGAAAAGTTTAGGATTCCATTTGAATAGAAGTTAGCTACTAAAAATTCAAAAAACAAATATGGAAAGAGCTAAAATACAGTTACAAGGGCACTATCATTTTTTTTTCCTCTCTTCATACCTCCTTTTTTTTTTTTGGAGAGATTTTCACTATAGGGTGTGTGCGCTCACCAGACAGACAGAGAGAGACATAGAGAAAGAAAGCGAGAAATCATACCCCTGAGGGAATGGTCACGCTGCAATCCCTTCTCCTCCATTCTCCGCTGGGGATCTTGGGCACGCGCACACACGCACCCGGCGTGAGGTTTAAGCCACCGGGTCCAGGACGCGAACCGCAGTTGACTACATGGGAGTCCAGCAACATAGCCATGACGCTAACTGCTGGTTCCCTCTTCATACCTCCTTTTACCAAAGAGTAGCCTAATCTAGCTAATTTTCAAATAAATAAATTCAGTCTCAATTTGTTTTGTTATTTTGTACAAAGCCCAGTATGAATACTAATCAATTTAGTTGTCTCTGCTGGAATCTTTTATAAGGAACTTCAGATTAGACTTTTTGAAGAGCCTCCCAAGACAATTGAGCTAAGTCAGGAACTCGCCATATCTTTAAGTAACTGTATTTGGAAGATTTGGGGCTTGTCAGGAAGTGACATTCTTGGGACCAGCAGTTTGCATAATGGCTATGTCGCTGGACTCCCACGTAGTTGACTGCAGTTCTCGTCCTGGACCCGGTGGCAGTGGCTTAAAACTCATGCCAGGTGCGTGTGCGTGCGTGCCCAAGATCCCCAGAGGAGACTGGATGAGAAGGGATTGTGGCGTGGCCATCCTCCCTGGGGGGTGATTTCTTGCTTTCTGACTCTCTATCTCTCTCTTTCTGGAGAGTGCATGTGCCCTATAGCAAAAGCCTCTAAAAAAATAAATAAAAATAAAAAGGAAGTGACATTCTTTACTTACCTGCCTGACAGAACTATATGGTACCAGGCAATCTTTTCAAGAGCCTCTGTTGACTTTCTTGAGATCAACCTTAGTTCCTTAGCTTTGTGGTCATATCTTCAGGTATGACATTCCAGTCAAAGCCCTGGCAATAACCAGTGTTTCCAATTGTCTGATGCAATAAAAGAGACAATTTTTGACTTGTAGTCTAATACCAAATGTTTTAGAAAGAGCATCAGAATAAAGCAATTAACTATGGACAATGAAGTTTAAAACGACCATGGTTTGAGATCTGATTTTAACACTTTGAACTTATCCTCCCGTTCTTTCCTTGCTTGCATTGTTTCCACTGAGAGTTTCAATGTTAGCCTGATGGGATAACCTTTGTAAGCAACTTAGTATTTCTCTTTTGCCATTTTTAGTACCTCATCTTTTTTTTTTTTTTTTTTTTTTTTTTTTTTGGGGTTTTTG
>NW_006204438.1:275748-291838 GCF_000334495.1 Tupaia belangeri chinensis | reverse complement strand
TCCGAGACGCGAACCGCGGTCGACTACGTGGGAGTCCAGCGACATAGCCATTACGCTAACTGCTGGTTCCCAGTACCTCATCTTTATCTGTGATTTTGGCCATTCTGGCTATATGTGTCTTGGAGAGGAACTTCTTGGATTGATTCTATTTGGGGTCCTTTGTATTTCTTGGGTTTGGATATTAGATTGCTTTTCTAGGTTTAGGAAGTTTCCTGCAGGTTATTTTATAGAATAGACCTTCTATGCCCATGTCTGATTCTTCATCTTCTGGAATCCCTATTGTTTAAATATTTGGGCTTTTCATAGTATCTAGTATTTCTCATATGTTGTCCTCATATTTTAAAATTATTTTTTAAATTATATTTAGTGGTTTTATCTAAGTTAAAGGTTTTGTCTTCCAGCTTAGAGATTCTGTCTTCTGTGTGGTCTAGTCTATTATTAATACTTCTGAGGGAGGTCTTGATTTCCTGTTTTACTGTCTTCAGATCTGGGAGTTCTGAGTTTTTTGTTTGTTTGTTTGTTTGCTTTTAATGATGTCTATCTCCTCCTTAAAATTCTGCAAAGACTACCTCATCTCTGTCGCCATGAATATTCTAAACTACTTCTGAGATTCCTTCAAATTCCTTTGTGATATCTATGGTTGAAGAAGAGTTGCTCTGTTCTATTGAGGAAGACTGTTTTCTTTGGTTTCCCATACTTTTGTGCCTCTGTGCTGCTTTATGGTCATTTGGTGGATTAGACACTACTACCTGCTATTGTATTGTCAATTTTATAGTGTCAGGGGTGGGGAAGAAGAGCTCTACTTCTCAGATGTGTTCTTGGTAGAGGGGCTTGCCTTTCAGTAAGAGTGTATATATAGCCACATTGAGGTAATTGCTTTCTTTCCCAGTCTCCTGAGATCAGGTGGACATGGGGCTAATCTGGAGATTTTTAGATGAAAGAAAGAATAAGAATTCACATGGTTCAGAAAACTATGAAGTCTCAGAATATTTCTGGGACAAGTTTGGAGGCAGGAAGAAGCCTGGAGTGGTCTTCTGCTTGGCTTCCCTCAACAACTCAGTGTTATCACATTTAAGAATACTGAAATCATATTAAGTACCATTTCTGGTAACAATGATACGAATCTATAAATCGATAAAAGAAGTGATGGTTTAAAATTTTAAAATAGGGTCAATAGGTAGCATGGGGGTTTAGAAACTGGATTCCCACAAGGCCCACTGTTATTTGCATTCCAGCCCTGATGGCCTGAAAATCATGCTGTATGTTTGTGTGTGCAGGCCCAAAAATCTAAAAAGGAGAGTGCAGGAGAAGGAATTTTGGTGTGGCCCTACCACATGGGGGGCGATTTCAAGTATATGGAAATTAAACATCAAGCTCTTAAACAACAAAGAGTCCATGGAAAAATCAAAAATGAAACTAAACGGAGGTACCTGAGACAGACAAAAAGAGAAACACAATATTCCAAAACCTCTGGGGTACTGCAAAAGCAGTTCTAAAGGAAAATTTATAGCAATAAACATCTCCATCAAAAAGGAAGAAAGGTATCAAGTTAACAGCTTATGTTATACCACAAGGAAATAGAAAAACAAAGACAAACTAAGCTCAATGTTAGCAGATGGAAATAAAGATCAAAAGGGAAATAAACAAAAGACTGGAAAAACAAACAATATTAAATAACCAAAAAAAAAACAAGACAGAGAAGGAGAGAAGACTGAAATAAGATCAGACATGAAAGAGGGACATTATAACTGATACCACAGAAAAGGAAGAATTAGAACAACCCTATAGGATTGTTCAGGGATTAGGTTCAGAGACATCATTATGGAATTCATGTTGAGCTTCATTACATACAGGCAGATTCATAAAACCTATGGCCACGCATGGACTAGTGTGTTATTTGGATCTGCCCACCAAGTAAACATAAAGGAATGGAACTCCAGAAACTGCAAACAAGGGACCAACAGTTGGCATAATGGCTATGTCACTGGACTCCCATATAGTCCACTGCGGTTCAAGTCCTGGACCCAGTGGCTTAAACTCACACGCTGGGCATGTGTGCGTGCATACCCAAGATCCCGAGAGGAGAATGGAGAAGAAGGGATTGTGGCATGGTCATCCCCCCTGGGGGATGACTTCTCACTTTCTGTCTCTCTGTCTCTCTCTGTCTTTCCAGCGAGCGCACATGCTGTAGAGTAAAAACCTGTCCAAAAAAAAAAAAAAAAAAACAACTTCAAACAGACCCGGTCCCCAGAACTCAGTTTCTAACAACATCTTCCAGGAAGAAGAACTAGAGTGTTTTAGAGATAGGAGTGGTTTGAAGAATGAGAACAGAGAAAATACATGACCAGTCAGAGAATATTAGAGTGCCAGAAATTGTTCAGAAAGTAAAAAGATTAGGTTTTGTCAAAGACACACAAATGCTAACCTAACAAAGTTCCCAATGGCTCAAACAGATACAATTTAGGAAGAAAATGAAAGCATTTTAAATTATAATATGAAATACAATATTAATATTCTGATTCTATGCTAATTTTAAATAATTGAATAAGGAAATAAATGGAGGATAAAAAGACAAATATTCCCTATAGTTGAATTTAAAATATTCTTTATCTAAGAAATGGAGCTTAACCTCACCTAGAGTTGGCTGTTAGTAACCTTATTCTGAAGAACAGAGGAAAGAGGAAGTGGTATCTTTTCAGTGGAAATACCTGATAAACACTAACTTAGTCAAGTGGAAGGTTAAGATGATGCCAAGTGATTAAGTGAATTAAAGTGGTGACTATGAAGAAATTTCCTTGATGGAAGTGCAGATGCAGAAGCTAAGGCTACAGCAGGTGACTTCTGATTCTAGTCCTCTAGTTGCCATATTGTTGAGGTGCCAGGTGCATGCTCTGGATGGTGTCTGCAGTAGCTGGAGAGTGCAGGACTGAAATGGGGAATGACTAGGACAAAGAACACACCGCTAGAATAGAAATGAGCTTATTCTCCTCCACATATGACTAAGATGTCCTTACTTACTATGTATAAAAACCTCTATTAACTTTTTTGAAATATTTTCTCCAAAGGGCACATGTACTCACCAGACAAAGAGAGTGAGAGGGAAAATGAAAAAATACCCTGAAGAGGTGATGGCCACACCACAATCCATCTCCTCTTTTCCCCTCTTGTGATTTAGAGCATGCACACGTCCAACATGATTTCCAAGCCAGTGGGACTGGGACTCAAACATACAGGAGTCCAGCATCTTAACTAACACGCCACCTACAGGCTCCCTGTGAATGTGTTTTTGTATCAAAGCAGATTTTTCTTAATTCAGAGTTTCTACAATCTACAACTCAAAAAAATTTATGGAAAACTATCCATTTGCATGTTTTTTAGCATACATGAAAATACACAATTAAAATATTGGGTCATTGGAAAAGTCATCATGCATTTTTGCATAGAGAAACATGTCATAAGTTTTCTGACTACCCAATATATTTATTTACTAACCATGTTTCATTATTATTGACTGGTGAAAAGAGGGAAAAAATACATATATTTCCACCATTTATCAGTGAGTTGAAACTCATCTAATGCAGCTTTATTTGTCATTGTTAACTCATTAAACCATAAAAATGCCACTTGAAAGGACTCAAGAGGAAACTAATATGCTTCTGTTCTTCATAATTTGATTATAGCCTGCAGGGGAAAAAGATAAAAAAAATTGTTTTTTTTTCTTTTTCTTTTTTTAGAGAGATTTTT
This sequence comes from Tupaia belangeri chinensis, assembly GCF_000334495.1. Lineage (NCBI taxonomy): Eukaryota > Metazoa > Chordata > Mammalia > Scandentia > Tupaiidae > Tupaia > Tupaia belangeri. The sequence goes on along the minus strand of NW_006204438.1, from coordinate 288,094 downwards.
GCTATAGGGTGTGTGTGCTCACCGGAAAGACAGAGACAGAGAAACAGAAAGTGAGAAATCGCCCTCCAGAGGGGATGGGCATGCAGCAATCCCTTCTCCTCCATTCTCCTCTCGGGATCCTGGGCACGCACGCACATGCACCCAGCGTGAGTTCAAGCCACTAGGTCCGGGACTCGAACCGCAGTTGACTACATGGGGTTCCGCGACATAGTCATTATGCTAACTGCTGGTCCCAAAAGATAAAAAATTATTAAAGCTCAAAGTTTAGATCATGTATACTCTTTGTTATATATTAGTTTGAACTGAAAAACAGACTTTCAAAACAAAGAATTGTTCCAATAGTTAAAGTAAATTAAGTATAGATATAATTTAAAAGAACCAGTCACTGTGTGGTTTTCAATTTAATAATACATAAAATCTTTTATTCAAAATCTTCTTTAGATAATATGTAGAAGGAACTGCCCTTAAATTCATATATTTGTATTTAGTCAATTATCTGGATATTTTAGAGGACAGACTCAAATATCTGATTAAATGCATTTTCTATTTAGACTCTAGAACATTAGTTTCTGTTATAACAAATCATATTCAGAATCTCAGTATTTGGTGTAGGTCATGAAGGTATTGGTGACAAATATCTTTATTTGTTTATTTTTAAATGAAGAGTGGTTTGTTGGTTTAAATTCTCTACACAGTGGGCATGGCCCTTTAAATTATCTTACCATTCATCTTCTTTATAAAAAGGAAAACCCCCAAGATTCTGAGTAATGAAAAATGCAAATGGGTGAAGCTAAAGGTTCAAACAGTAATAGAGCTTGCTCAAATCCTCATATATAACTAAACAATACTGAAGCTTACTGGTTAACAGAGCAGATAAGACGTAGAGCCAAGAGGTATGATCTTCTGTTCCAGTTCACACATATCCACGCTGCATGCCCAAGTCTACCTACTTGTTCTTTTTGGACCATACTCCATAGTGGGAAGACCACGATCTCACTGACCAGGTATTGACAACTTTATCTATGCCTATTACCTTAATCATAGCTTACTGTTACCAGTATAATCTCTTGATTGTTGCACACAGAGCACAAAGAATAGTGATTTTAAAAACCAATCAAGAAAATCTATTATTATAGCAAAGGAGCTAATTAATTCAGATTTAAAATTTACTTTAAAGGGGAATTATCTTCACTAAATGTTTCATGGCTTACTACTGAATGTAAAAGACCATTTTTTTAATCAAAGATTTCAAGATCTCTTTTGCATTGACCAAATTTGGTCATAGGGCAAATGGACACATCAATGATAATAGGGTTTGAATATTTTAGTGATTATTTAACAAGTTATATATTTTCTAGTATAATAATATTTCTCTATTTCACTTCTGTGTCTAGACTTTGCTTATTTATATGATATAGTTTCCAAATTTCTGAGGTATTCCTGCATGGTAAAGGGCTTTTAACGGTATTATATTTTTCTATGGAACCATGTTTATTTTATGGGAAGTTTTTCTAACCATATTATGAAAGAAAAAATGGGGTATAATTTCATGATGAAATTAAAATATATAGAAAGTGCTTAATTTCCTTTTACATTGGCAAACCAATGATTGTAATAATTATAAAAATTTTATGTAGTGAGAATTTGAGTCTATGAAAAATTTTTTAATTATTAAAATATTTAAAAGTCTTAAGACAAGTCAATAAACTTCTCCAAATATTTGCAAGGAAAATTAATATTTCAAAGAAAATATAGAGCTTTTTTTCAGTGATTTCGAATATTATGGGAATTAAATAGTACACCCCACACGGGTACAGCAAAGCAATTTGAGTCCTAAGTGTAGGACGTTCATTAATAACAGTGTTGGTAGAGGTGCTAGGTGTCATTAGCAAGTTTAGAGAAGCAAGATGCTTTTGAAACTTAAAAACAATAATAAGGCTGAGGGAAAGTATAAAAAATTATAAAGAAAGGCCATGGGGAAGAAATTTTAGAATAATTCACTAGATGACACTATCTTCACAATAAAAACAACTCATAAAATTTATCTTGGTATTTTCCTGGAAAGGAACAATTTTTCAGTGGCATAAATATCTCATAGGTTGCAAAATTTGTACCCTTTTAAAATTAAAGTAATACATTTGGAGAACTCCAGATACTACATGAAATAACAATATTAAAGGACCTAAGAGCAGATGATGATAGTTGATAATTCTTAGAATTTAAAAATTAATAATCTGAAGCAAAATTTTTTTCCAGGATAAAACTATAACACGAAAATTTTACATATCAGCAGTCAAACAGCACTGAAAAGTGATTTTAGCTATAAACAGAGAACCCAGAGATGATAAACCTGAAAACATCACTCTTTTAGGAAAAAAAAAAACTGCTAATTTATATTTTTTAGATTTGAACCTCAAAGATTTTCAGAGATGGGTGAAAAATATACAACATATACAGAAGTAAAACAGTCTCCTTCCAAGAGGCACATGCAAAGAGACAGTAAGTATTTTTTCTCTCCAGTCCCTACTGAACCTAGATCATTTTTTCTGTTCTCTGTTTAAAAAAACTTGCTAAAGATTTGTTAGAATACAAATTATGGGGACCAGCTTGCATAATGGCTATGTCGCTGGACTTCCATGTAGTCAACCGCAATTCGAGTCCCAGACTTAAACTCACACCAGGCGCGTGTACAAGCATGCCCAAGATTCTGAGAGGAGAATGGAGGAGAAGAGATTGCAGTGTGGCCATCCCCCATGGGGGTGATTTCTCGCTTTCTGTCTCTCTGTCTTTCTAGTGAGCATACACGCCCTATAGCAAAAACCTTTACCAAAATAAAAAAAAGTAAGGAAAAAAAGAATATAAATTATGACTGACTTATTTCCAATATTTGGTCATCTAAGTGAAAACTTTGATGATATATTACATAGTAAGAGGATTATACTTACATCGGTCTCCCATGTTTCACAAGAACATGTTTGTATGTGCAGTAGTAACATGGCTGGACCCACATGGGGAAGGTCCTGGGTTTGTGTCCTGGTACCTCTCTAAGCATGTAAGGCACACAGATGTGTGCCTGGTTTTAGGCACCTGACTGGGGGTAGATCGTGACATGAGAACCCCGCTGCACATTACTCTCTCTCTCAAGAAATAGATATACTGAGGGGAAAAAAAGAAAACTGCATACCTCTAGAGAAATCACATGAATATGAAACAGTATCCGCAACTCTGTTTAAATCTCCAGAGAAAAAAGAGCAGATAATTTATGCAGAAGTAAAAAAATCTCCTTTGAACACCAATCAAATAAAGATAACTGAATCATCTGAAGGAAAAGGTAAAGTTTATTAGAACACCTCCTCACTGCCTTCCAATTCCTCAGCCTATGTATATATAACTTGAGACAAACCACTATTCTGAATAACTCCAATACTGGGTTGTCAGAAAAGTCATGATGTATTTTTCTTTGCTTTCCTGTGCAAAAATGTGTCCGGACTTTTCCAATGACCCAATAGCTTAACCCACTTTCATGAGGTTGCTGATGAGAAAATAATGGATGATTCCACATATGTAAACATACTTGTAAAATTATAGTATTTTGTGATCATGGGTCAATAAAAATTATTTATACAGTATTACTTAAGACAAATCTTTACTCTCAAAAAGTAGGTCCATATATCTAATATTGTATTTTGTATTATAGAAGCATTGAGATGACCTGAGGGTTATTTTGAAAAAGTTAGAGTAAATGATCTCCCTAAGAGATATAGGTAATAGAACAGAAGCCGAACTCAGTCATCCAACTCTCAGTTCAACTTTGTTTCCAGTCAGTCACTATCCCTTTTCATTTTAATTTCATTTGGAAAGCATTCAAGAGTCAGAGTGTTGACTTTATGGGAATGTCTGTTCTACATCCCGGTCTCCCATTCAGTCTGTCTCTCCTGGTCTCATCGGTGTCTCTTTTCCTCTCTGGGCAGGGTCTTCAGTTCCATTTGCCTGGTATCTCACTGCAGTGATTCTTGGTGTGTCCTGTTTCATTCTTCTTTTAACAACTGGAATCTTGGGATTAATGGGTAAGTTACTAGATCTGAAGCCTGAGACAAATATTTCTCCCTTAAGGAATTGTAATTTTTTTCCCCCTAGTTTTCCTTTTCTACTAGTTCCCCAGCTGTGATCCCCAGTTGTACCCAGGGAATGTTTCTCCCTCCACTACTAATGCAGTCACTTGGCTGTGTACAAAGTCAAAAGTTTATGGGAACCAGCAGTTAGCGTAATGGCTATGTCGCTGGATTCCCATGTAGTCGACCGCGGTTCGCGTCCCGGACCCGGTGGCTTAAAACTCACGCCAGGCGCGTGTGCGTGCGTGCCCAAGATCCCGAGAGGAGAATGGAGGAGAAGGGATTGCAGCGTGACCATCCCCCCTGGGGGGTGATTTCTCGCTTTCTGTCTCTATGTCTCTCTCTGTCTGTCTGGCGAGCGCACGTGCCCTACAGTGAAAAATCTCTCAAAAAAAAAAAAAAGTTTATGATAGTGCTTTACATATAAAGCATGGGTCATATTTAATTTTATCCAGGAAAAGCAGTATTTGAGGTTTGTTCATTGAAGTTTATGCTGTGTACACCTTAACTTTCTATGCCTATATTTACACACTCTGTAGTATATATATATGTGTGTGGATTTGGATTTGTTCATTTATTTCTTCCATTTGCAAGAGCAGCAAAGAATGAGAGAGGCAGAACCAGAGGATACTATCCAAAGACCTTGACACTGCAATCCACTCACAGCCTCATCTAGCTCAGAGTGAGGGGCACATGACACATGGACCCTCAAAGTCCTGAGATACACACCTAGAACACTCCTAGGTGGGTCAGCTTCGCAGGACGTAGTGTTTTACCACTGCACCATTGTCCAGTCTTATTTTTTACTTTCTTCCTAAAAATCAACTGATACAAGCCAACCTGACTGTTCTTTTATCTAACATATTTTTCATTTTTTATTTGATTTTCTTTTATATATTCAATCACATTATTTAGCTTACAAAATGAATATTTCAACAGGTGAACATTTCTACCTAGTACAGTTGGTAAAATTATAAAATATCTTCAACAGATAATACCACATTTTTTCTTCCCATTAATCCTTGGCCTCCCTATTTTTCTTCTAAATGTCTTTCCTCAGACCCTCCACTTTCACACACACCATATCTGGTATTTACATTTATATACTGTGTTTCTATATCCTTTAGTCAATCAGTTTCAGTCATAGAGTGCAGACACTCAGTATTACAGTTACATCTTAATTTACTCTAATACCAAAAAGCTTTCAAATGTTAATGAAACTGCCAAGTATATTTTCAAAAATATCTCAAAAATGTCACTTGAATGACCAGAAACCATTAATGATTTTTCATTCTCTACTGAATAATCTTCAAACTCCTGTTATTACATTTGACTTCATAAATCATAATCTTGTTCCAATCAAATAATTTCAAGCTTTACTCAATATGTCCAAACTGACTTCAAAGTATTCTTTTTTTTTTTAAGAGGTTTTTGCTATAGGGCATGTGTGCTCACCAGACAGAGACACAGAAAGTGAGAAATCACCCCCCGGAGGGGATGGCCATGCCACAATCCCTTCTCCTCCATTCTCCTCTCGGGGTCTTGGGCATGCACGCACACATGCCCAGTGTAAATTTTAAGACACATGGTCCGGGACAAGAACCACGGTCGACTACGTGGGAGTCCATCGACATAGCCATTATGCTAACTGCTGGTCCTAAAGTATTCTGAATCACTTGCTTTCCCCTATGAGTTCTCTGAACTTCTGTCCCTACACTAATGTAGATGTTATTCCTCCATCTTGGCAGTCTTCCTTACACAGCCGTCACTGCCTGGGGAAATCACAGTCACCCCTCAAGAACTTAATTCCTCTCTGTTTTTTGTTTGTTTGTTTGTTGTTTTGTTTTGTTTTGTTTGTTTTGTTTTCTAATACTCTATGCGTATTTTAGTAATCTGTCTCAAACCCAGTTTGTAGCCTTCTATTATTTTCAGCCTGAAATGTTCTTCATCTAGATCAAGATTTTCCGTCTCAGCCCTGTTGAAATTGGGCAAAATGATTCTTCATTGGAAAGTTACCTGTGCTTGTGCAGTGCTCTGCAGCGTACTTCTACTCTACTCCTCAGAGGGTTGTAGATACATCCAGAATGTCTCCAAACATAGCAAAAGTCCCCTGGAGATAGAATTGAGTTGAGAATTACTCCTTTCCTATTAGACACAGTATGTTATTCAAAAATAGATCAAAAATTAACAAGTCTTTCATCAAAGGAAGTTACTTACAGTCAGTTGCAGTCCATGGAATATATTCTGTTCTCAGTGAATATATTTATTTATAAGTACTTCATTCTGTTTGATGAATTATCTAAGCCTGGATCCCAACCTTCTTGGTTTGCAGATCAAGCTTTTTGAATTAAGTGGAAGTGAAATTTTGACACTCCACACACACACACAGACACACACACACACAGACACACACACACAATTATATATACACATATATTTGTATTACTGAGGTAATATTAATAATATCATGAGCATAAAAGAGACACATCGAAAATGTAATATCAATGGCTACAAGTATGTTGACATAGTTGTACAACCGTAACTACAATCAATATTAGAACATTTTCATCATCCAAAAAGAAACTTCCTTCCCATTAACAATTGCTCCCCATTTCCTTCCAACCATTCCAGCACTGAAAAACCATTAGTAAACTTTCTATAACTGTAGGTTTTCCTATTCTGAATGTTTCATGAAAATGCAAGATTATAATATCTAGTCTTTTGTGGCAAGTTAGAGTTTCTCAAAACTTCATGGTGCATTTCAATATATTTTACTTCAGATGTCAGGTTGACTGGAGCAAAGATGACTAGCATACTGAGTTTGAAAATTCCAGTCTCCACTCAGCCCACAGAGAGTGCAAATATTATCAGTTTTGTATACTCTTGGAAGGGCAGATGAAACAGCTTCTCTGATGGGCAAGTTGGTTGTAGGATCCATTCCAGTGCTACAAGCAGTGTTTCAAGCATCTTTATAGATGACTTTCCGTTTCTTGAAACAAAGTATGTTCACAGTTGGCTCCAGCATGTTTGTCATCATTCCAACCAGAAATTGGCAATTTTCTTCACATAGGTGCTGACTTCCTTAACAATTTATTTGTATCTCTTCTGACTGCAGGATGGTGCAGTAGAATCCATTTCATTAAAGCCAGCACTTCGTTTTTCACAGTGTGGAAGTCAGTAGGGAATGACCACAGGACTACCCATTCTTGGCAATACCAACCACACCAACACCAGCAGCAACCATCATGATAGCACAGTCAGCTTGAGATGTGCTATTTGTTGCATATTTTAGTTATCAATTCCTTATCTGAAGTATAGCTCGCACATACTTTCCTCCATTCTGAGGGTAACCTCTTCACTCTACTCTTTCATTCACTGTATGCATGTTATTTGTTTAATGTGGTCCTTCTCATGCATATTTGGGATTATTGCCTATGCGTTAGGGGTCTTATTTAAGAAATTTTGGCCTACTCCCTGTTTTCAAGATTTTCCCCTGTGTTTCCTAGCAGTAGTTTTATACTATGAGTTTTACATCTAAATCTTCAATCCACGTTGAGTTGATTTTTGTTAATAACAAGAGATAGGAGTCCAGTTTCCTTTTTCAGCAGATTGAAATCTAGTTTTGTTATCACCATTTGCTAAAAAAAAACCTTTCTTTTATTCTAGTCATGATGTTTTGTCCCTTGTCAAAGATCAGTTGGTCTATGATTTGGGGTTTATTTTTGGATATTCTACTTGTTTCTTTGGTCTATGTCTGTTTTTGCACCACTAGCATGCTGTTTTGATTGTCACAGTTTTGTCGTATATTTTGAGGTCAGATAAGGAGATGACTCCAACTTTATCCTTTTTACACAGTATCGCCTTGGCGACTCAAGGCCTTTCATGAATCCAGACATATTTATTCCAATTTTTTTTCTATTTCTGCAAAAATGTAACTGATAATTTCAATCAGACATAGTCTTGATTGTCAAATACTGCATGAATACTTTAAAAAACATTATTGCGTGTGCTATACAGATGTGCAATAATTAAATCTGAATAAGAAAATATAAAAATTTTTAAAAATCACTCTTAAAGAAAGAAGGATGCCTGTAATCATGTTTTTGACAAAGTCTCTGTGTCATGGGACATCAGTGATAGTCCCATATATTTGCTGGACTCAAATTTCTTTTTTTTTTTTTTTCTTTTCTTTATTTTGAGAGAGGTTTTTGCTGTAGGACGTGTGCACTTGCCAGAAAGACAGAGAGAGACAGAGAGACAGAAAGTGAGAAATCACCATCCAGGGGGAATGGTCATGCCACAATCCATTCTCCTCTATTCTCCTCTCAGGATCTGGGGCATGCACACATATGTGCCTGGCATGAGTTAAGCCACTGGGTCCGGGACTTGAACTGCAGTCGACTCCACAGGAGTTTAGTGACATAGCCATTACGCCAACTGCTGGTCCCACAAATTTTGAAAGGGAAATATCAATGGTGAGATCACACTCACAAATAGCTTTCAGTTTATTCAAGATCCAAACATACACAAAGGAGCCCTTTCTCATCTCAGCAGGTTCATTGTCAAATTTTTTCGTGATTTTTTTTTTTTTTTTGTCATTCTCCCCACACTTGTAGATCAGATGGCAAGCAGTGGTGGCCTTGCCTGATTCTACACATCTAATGATAAGAATGTTAATATGACTCTTCTTCTTTCCCATTTTGGCTTTGAGGTAGAAGTGATTTTTCACACCTGTGTTTGGTGGCAAGTCATTGAAAAAAAATCCACTATTATCAAATATTTTATCCCATCTTAAGCTAGGGATGATCATTACATTAGGAACCTGTTGGGGGATACTGTCTTTCTGTCTCTCTGCCTTTGTCTCTCATTCATGGTAGAGATAAGTAAACATAAAAATATTTAAAATATTAGAATAATGTCTTAGATAAGTCACATCTTAAGTCTTCTTCAAGTTAATTATGTGAAGAAAGTTTTACAGGGTTGTCAAGAAGACCAAACACTAAAGACTCCTTTGATAAACATAACAGCAGAGGACACATCCACAATGAGAAGTATGACCTTCATGCAGAAGCCATTTAACCAGGGTATGTACATACGGGTTCAACACTGAAACAAGCAAGTCTCTTCTTTCTTTCTCTCAATCTCCTATAGATCTACAAACTGGACATTCTTATGTATTAAGCTAATTGTGTGATCTACTTTGATTCTTAGTTTTTTAAAAGTCATGAACTCATAGGCCAGCAGATGGCATAGTGGTTACACTGCTGGACTCCCACATGGCTGACCACAGTTCCAGTCCTGGACTCAATGGCTTGACTATCATGCAAGATACATGGGCATGCATGCCCAAGATCCCAGTAGGAAAATGGAGAAGGGATTGTGGTGTGACCTCCCTAAGGGGTGACTTCTCACTTTCCTTCTCACTGTCCATTTCTCTTTCTTACTCCTCTGAGGGCACACACACCCTAACCAAAAACCTCTAAAAAACAAAAGATTAGTCACTAACTCCTAGGATGGAACTTTGCTCTGTGCATGTCATTATTTACATAACAATTTCTCAGAATAATACTTTTGTCATGAAAAAAATTTCAGAAGTCTTTTATTATGTCTTTTCATCTTAATTATGTAGTCATTACAGGGTGTGTTTTTACCTATTCAATTAAGATCTGCTCTATATCAATAGATTTTATGAATTCCAGAAAATATAGAAGTGATGCTACTGGGGCTGGCAGGTGGTGTGGTGGTTAAGAGAGCTGGGCTTCCACATGGCCAACTGTGGTTTGAGTCCCAGACCTGGCAACTTGCTTTCTCGTTTTCACTCTCTCTCTCATTCTTTCACTCTGTCCCTCTCTGGTCAAATTAAAATAAATTAATTAAATAAAGTTAAAATAAAACAATTTAATAAAAAAGAGAAAAAGACTGTTTTTAAAAAGTGATGCTTCTTATTTTAAAGTATTTCCAGTAGTTTATGAGAGAAAATACAACTCGTTAGGAAATTTCTCTAGACAATTCTTCTTAAATAAAATTCTTCTGTTAGAGGTTATGAGAGAAACTTGTTATCTTTTTTTTTTTAAGAGAGATTTTTACTATAGGGTACACACACTCACCAGAGAGGCAGAGACAGAGAGAAAGAAAGCAAGAACTCACCCTTCAGGGGGATGGCTATGCCGCAATCCTTTCTCTTCCATTCTCACAGGATCTTGGGCATGCTTACACATGCTCCCGACATGAATTTTAAACTGCAGGGTCTGGGACTCAAACCACAATTGACTATGCGGGAGTCCAGCAACAAAGACATTTCACCATTTGCTTGTTCTGAAACTGGTTATCTTGTTTAAAATCTTTCTTAAAGATTTTTAATATCTTGCATAGGCTATGGGGGATATAAGGAATGTGAAACTCTCTCCAGATCAGGGGTTTTTCTACAAAGTAGAAATGAATCAGCCTCAGAAAATAAGTGCTTTTTGAAGAACTGGAAAGGATTCCTCAGAGTCCCCAGAGTCTTCCTCTCAGGATACAGACTGAGTGGTCTCTGGAAATGTCTTTGTCTTCAAGGAAGCCAGAGCAGAACATGCAAAAAGAAATGGTCGTGTTGTGGAGAGGATTGTTACTATTTTTCACATGAATTGAAGAACTTTGAAGACAGTAAGAAACTCTGCAAGAAAATGAACTCCATGCTACTTAAGATAGAAGATGTAGAAGAACTGGTGATGTATATTTTATGTTTTTTATATTACACTGGACATGTCTAGCCAATGCTTGCTGGATCACTCTGAATAACGAATAATAGTAGATCATCTTAGCACAGTTTGCAGTTGTAAGTTGATGTCAAAGTCAGAAATAAAAATAGGAATAATATTATACATTCATTTAGGTCATCTAACTCATCCCCAATTAGAATTTCCACAGGATAGTATATGGAAATAAAGATTGAGTAAGTAGAAAAAAATTATCCTTAAAATAGATCATGTTATATAAAGAAAAATTATGTCTCATAGTGAGCATTTTGTAAAAGTTATTTTTCAGTCTCTCTGAGAAAAGTTGCTATGTCTTTAATAACGTCAAGAAAATGCAGGATTAACATTGAGAGTGTTAGAAGGAAAAGTTAAAAGAATATAAAATTAAATAATAATTCTACTCCATACTAGCTTGGAACTTATAATAGCGTCCAAAGGAATCTAATCTAAAAATTTCACTATCTTTGTGACTTTACTTAGAATATGCAAGTAATTTAATATTACTCTACAAAAATAAGTAATATATCCTAACATTCTAGGTTAAGGACCATCTTAGGTTAAGGACCATCTTTTTCTTTTTTGAGAGATATTTTTGCTATAGGGTATGTGTTCTCATTGTAGACATAGAGAGGGACAGAATACAGAAAGCAAGAAATCACCCCCCAGGGAGATGGGCATGCCACAATCCCTTCTCCATTTTCCTCCAGGGATTTTAGGCATGTACAGAGAAGCACCCAGTGTGAGTTTCAAGTCACCTTGTCTGGGACTAGAATCATTGTCAGCCATGTGGGAGCCCAGCAACATAACCATTATGTCATTTGCTGGTCCCCAAAACCTTCTTTTAATATATTATCATTAATACTAATGATTTTTTTAAAGAGAGATTTTTGTTATAGGGCACGTGCACTTGCTGGAGAGACAGAGAGAGATGGAGAGACAGAAAATGAGAAATCACCCCCATGGGGATGACCATACCACAGTCCCTTCTTCTCCATTCTCCTCTTGGAATTTTGGGCATGCATGCACACGTACTGAGTGTGAGCTTTAAGTCACCAGGTCTAGAACTTGAACTGCTGCAGACTATGTGGGAGTCCAGTGACCTAGCCATTATGCCATCTGCTGGTCCCAATATTCATGATTAATAAACATGAAGAATCACTTTGTTCTTTGTATCAGAGCAATCATCCATTCACTTGACTTTCAATACTCAGAAATAGCAGTTGTAAAAATATTACCTCTAAAACATCAAGAAAAAATAAAAGTCAGGGCCAAAAAGAATACATTTGTATAGTCTTAAATAACCTCTTTTTTATTTATTTATTTTTTAGAGGTTTTTGCTATAAGGCATGTGTGTTTGCCAGAAAGAGAGACAGAGAGATAGAAAGTGAGAAATCACCCCCCACCCCAGGAGGGATGACCACACCACAATCCCTTCTCCTCCATTCTCCTCTCGGGATCTTGGGCACACACGCACACATGCCCAGCTTGAGTTTAAGC
>NW_006204438.1:244261-275642 GCF_000334495.1 Tupaia belangeri chinensis | reverse complement strand
GCCAGACAGACAGAGAGAGACATAGAGACAGAAAGCGAGAAATCACCCCCTAGGGGGGGTTGGTCACACCGCAATCCCTTCTCCTCCATTCTCCTCTTGGGATCTTGGGCACGCAAGCACCCATGCCCGGCGTGAGTTTTAAGCCACCAGGTCCGGGACGGAAACTGCAGTCAACTATGTGGGAGTCCAGCGTCATAGCCATTACACTAACTGCTGGTTCCCAATAATCATATTTTATTCAGGATGTTTCTTGTAATCCTCTTAGATAAGATCCATGGAATTGACATGATGGGAACAGAATTTTTAGTAATATTTTTATGTAACTATATTTATACCATCCATAATTATTACAGAAACATTAAAGAAGAGAGATAAACCCATGCACTTTTTTTGTGGGAGGGTCTGTATTTTATCTTAATTGGTTACCATTATTGTATTTATAGAGTTAGAAATAATTAAGATTATAAAATCTTTTGTATACAGTAACCTTTATATTTATTTATCAACTGATGATTTAGACGGAAGATATCTTAACCTGAGACCAGTAGATACAAAGTCTCCAAGAGCAAGTTCCAGAAAGCTAGAAGCTTTCTTAGACTATCTTTATTTTAAAAATAAAATGGCCATCTATGGAAGCCCTGAACATAAATGATAAATCTTATGTCTTGATACATATACATATGTTTTTTCAAGAGACAGGAATCTAAATTTCCAACATACTGAAAATGATATAGGGACCAAAAACAGTTTTGAGAGAGAGAGAGAGTGAGAGAGAGAGAGAGAGTGAAATAAATGAAGAAAACTGCAGTTGAAAATAAAATCAGAATGGGGAAATAACATCTACAGTATGAAAGTCTCAAATTAAATCCCTTTTCACACATTATTTGTGTATCAGAATAACCTTGAGCATCAATTTGTACACTTGGGAAAGACGGGGAGTAAGAAAACTCGCTGCATTTTTCTCCCCTACGTATTTATGGTGAGAGTCAGATAGTGCGTATGCATGGGTTCCTAAAACTCATTGACGGATATCAATGACTTTACTTGAATAAATAGTTGTGATCATCCACCCAGCTACGTAAACATCTCATCTGATGGGGGGGAAAGACTGCTTCTTCAAGATGCCTATTTAATAAGAAATGAACATAGAACTGTGGAACCAAAAATATAGTGTTGGCAGAAATCTCAAAGCTATCACTCCTATACCTGAAAACACTGACCAGACTTTGTTCAGAACTTGTCTTTGAGCCATAGCAGAAGTTTTAAAAAGAAAATAAGAGATTTCAGTCCTGATTTTAAACAAACATAGCTATACTAAGAAAGATTTATATTAGCTCTCTTTTATTTCTCTATAGCTATTTATTTTACCAGCTAGTACGGGAGCTCACCAGGAAGAGACAGAGAGGCCCAGAGAGACAAAGAGACAGAAAGAGGGAGAGGAAGAAAGCACTGCTCAATGCGGTGTGGTCATTCCATAGCCCTCCTCCATTTCTCCATTCTGTTGGGATTTGGGGCACACATGCCCACATACCTGGAGTGCTTCTTTAGCTGCCAGGGATAGATTTTCAACCACATTGTCTTCCCTGTGAGAGCTGGCTCCCTTAACTACTAGGCCATGGGAATGGCCCTATTCCTCTATATCTAATGTAATATCAGTGACTGATATTTTTATTTTGTAACTGCAACAAAGAGAGTGTAGAGTCTTCTTTTTTTTTCATATTAATAATAAAAATATCACTAAGAGGGTTAAACTTAATGTCATAAACATAAAGAGATTTTTTCTCATAGAATGCTTTTCTTTTGTTACAGAATTTCATTAAAAGTCAAATATCTTATTTCTATTGGATTGGATTGTCCCGTATAGGAACGAGCCATCCCTGGACCTGGGAAGATAACTCAAAACCCTTTCACGAAATGTAAGTTTTTAGTATTGATAATATCCAATGGGTTCTATAATCACAGATTCTGGTTTAGAGTTCTAAGAATATATAGAGATAAATATGGATATCTACATATACATCTGACTAAATCACATATATGCAAGCATATCTATACATACATACACACACATACACACATGTAAATATCTGAAGGTCCTCTAAGCTCAGCTATAAAGGTGAGCACCTGGAGTAAAAAGGAGGCATTCAACTTCACTTCTATGTCTATTTCACATACAGCAATGTAGTTATGCTCAGAGCACCAAGACATCATTTCTAAAAGAGAAGAAATACATAGCACCTTAAATTTAGACAAATATTACCCCTTATGTCTACATTAGTGAATGTAAATTTTACTGTATTTATTTCCTTTAGATTTACTTTAAGTAATTGGAAAGAGTCTAATAGTGGAAATTGTGGAAGTCTAATAGCAACAAAGATGGATGCTTCTGACTGCTCCAGATCCATGTTCTACATTTGTGAGAAGAAAATCACTTGTCTTCCTACTTAATGATGAAAACAAAAATAACAGCAACAATGCAGAATTCATTTTTTTTTCTTTATAACAACACAGATTACTGGAAGTTCCAGAATCTCTTTTCTCTTTCGGACTATCTTTGCTATCTTATGGACTGTACCTGTATCTTAGCTTTTTGTTGAGACGAATCTGAAATATTGTATGTATTAGAATGAGGTCCAGCAGACCAACACTCCTGCCTTTTCACAAAAGTGTGAGGTCACACTATTTACAAGCACGTGTTGGAATGAGAGAGGCAGCACTTCTGATGAGGACTGGAAGCACAGTTCTCTATGTGCTCTTTCTGCATTGCACAGAGATTTCTAGGTCCTTCTGGAAACTTCAGTCATTGTCTGGCACCTTTTGGATGCCGAGAATAATTAATCACTCTTCCATATACCTTGTATTGCATTGCTGTGTAATTCCTAATGTTAAGAAAGACAGTATGTTCTACTAGAAATAGAATAGTATGTTAAGACTGAGTTTGAAAACTTTACCATGTTTGTGCTCCCTGGCAAGTCCAAAGTTCTGAGCTGTAGTGTTCTTATTGGTAAATAACTTCTAGATTGTTTTGCAAATGGGGTGTACCATTGTGTATTCCCACCAGCAATGTGTGAAATGCCATTTAATTCCATCCTTCCAACTTTGAATCTATTACATCATTTGGGGAACCATATTAATAATTGTATTATATAATAAAGCAATGGTTTTAATTTGTGTTCTTTAATGAATAAATTATATTGACTATCATTTCATGTTTTGGTTAGCCATATTTAGATGTTATTTATTCAAATATTTGACAATTTTTATTGCATTGTTTTCTTTTTTTTCTTACTATTTACTTATGAGAGTTCCTTGTAGATCAGGAACATACTACTTTATCAGCCATTTGCTTTATAAATATTGTCCCCCAGTCTTATATGCATAGCTTTCATTCTCTTAAGAGTATCTTTAAAGAACAGAAGTTTTTAATTTGACAAATTACAATGAATCCATTTTTACATTCATTATTTATGCTTTTTCCTCTGAGAAGTCTTCACTTAATCTAAGATTAACTTTTTCTTCTATTTTTTTCTGAAAAATTTAAGTCCAAGAACTGGGTTTGGGTGGGCCTTGGTATTAGAAATGGGGGCTGGAAAACTGCTGTCTAGAGATCTAGTTAGACAAGAGTGGATGCACAGGATGGGATGGGTTAAGCCAGAGCCCCTGGTTATCTTCCTTCCTGCCTTCTGGCTCTCCCCATTTTCTCTCCCAGATAAGCAATTAAGCTTCTATCCCTCGGGACTCTCCTCTTGACTCCTACTTATAAGAGCTGGGTCAGGTTTATATGTCAGCCTGGTCCCAATTTAAGTTAGATTACCAGGAGATTTAGCAAAAAAGTAAAAACCTAAACTATGACTGCATCGTCCAGCTAGAGCTTTCACATAGTCCATAGGCAGATGCTTCGTAAAACCTGCTGGGCTCCACCCTCCTGGCTAGACTCACCTTTCCTTATGGGGAAAAAAAATCTATTGATGTTTAGGTTCTCTTCCTAGTGCAGCATCTCTCTCATAGATCAGAAGAGATATAGGAAAATTCCTGGATATCTTAGAGAAGTGCTGTAATTAATTTGGCAATTTACCTTAACCTTTGATTTCATTTAAAAACACAAACAGAAAAGGGTGAATTGCCTGTGGCCATAGTCACCTGGGTCACTCCTGTTAGTCCTGAAGGCTGAGAACTTAGGTTCCACGGAGGGCAGGATCTAGAAAAGTCCAGACCAGAGCCTCTGCCTCAGAAGACTAGAGGTTTCCAATGTGGGAGGTGGACACTGGAAAAGACAATGCCTATGACTGGCATCCTTCTGTCCCCACTGGGGTCTGTCTCCAACATGGAGGAGTTGGCCGCTGGAAATGGAAATGTCCCAAACTTCAAAGGAATCCCAGACTTTTGAGTCCACATGGGCCTCTAAAGTTGAGGATTGATAGGGCCCAAGACCCCAACGGCTCCTCTGGAAAATCTAAAACTCTCACTGGACAAGTCTCAGTAACCCTTAAAGTGACAAATAAGAATTTGTTCTTTGAGATACTAATTTTTTTCTAAATCAGAGGTTAAGATTATTTCCAAAAGTAATCTTATAAGAAGAGAAATACAAGGAAAAATAATAGTAAATAGGAAAGAGAGAAAAGAATTATGAAGATAATTTTATAAAGAGATTTTATTGGGTTGTTGGGAAAGTCACGACTTATTTTTGTATAGAAAAACAGACTAATATATTGACTTTTCCAACAGTCTTTTATATATATATATATATATAGCAAGTTGATTAAAAATTTTAAGAAGATGTTTTCTATATTAAAAGACAATTTCTGGGACCAGCAGTTAGCATAATGGCTATGTCGCTGAACTCCCAGTTCAAGTCCTGGACCCGGTGGCTTAACCTTATGCTGGGCACGTGTGCGTGCATGCCCAAGATCCCGAGAGGAGAATGGAGAAGAGACTGTGGCATGGCCATCCCGCTGGGGGATGGAAGGGGGGAATTCTTGCTTTCTGTCTTTCTGTCTCTCTCTGTTTTTCTGGCGAGCACACATGCCCTATAGACAATGTCTTATCCCAGTCAGCTCTCCATATTCAAAAAAGCTCCTAAAGCTCATCCAGGGGACAGAAGTGGCTTTAGATGACCTCCTTCAAGTTGCCACTACTGCCTAGTGGTTAGAGCCACCAGGGGATTCCTCCAACTGCCCGTTCACAAAACCCTTACTTTGCCTGTCCTTGTTTCTTTGTTATGCCATATTGTCCTTACCCTCTATTAAGCTGAGATATTCTTACAAATATCAACACCACAATTATGTTGGGAGGGAGTGCTACCTCACAAAACCCATGACCTATTAAGTCTCTCACTGGGGCTACTTTGACAAATACCCTAGGAGTTTAAGGAGAAGAAGAGAGCAGAAATCAAGACCTGCAGCCTATTATCTCTTCACATTTTAACCTGCCTTTTTAATATTGGCCTGTTCTTTTACTGTGGCTCCTCTACTTACCTATGTTAACCTACTAACTGGACTGGGATATGCACCTTGGTCTACATTCCTTCACTCTTTTAGGACTCTTTCCTTTGACCTTCGACAAACCGTGAATGAAATATCCCAGAGTCTCTTCCAGATTCAAGACCATGTAGACTCCATGTCTGTGGTAACTCTCTAACCTAGACCTTCTCACAGTGGAAAATGGGGGTCTCTGTCTCTGTATGGAAGAGCAATACTACTTTCATCTTTCTCATTGAATTATATATTGGTTTCCCCCACTGTAACTCTTCTCAGTATCTGCAGGACCTCCACTCCTAAAAGTGATAAACCACTTCATTTGAGACACCATCCAACGATTGGCCCCAAAACAAGCTGAAAACATCTTGCTGCTCCAGAAGATATGATATTCACACCTGCCTCCAGAAGATCCACACCCCTCCTTATTACCCTAAAGGACAACACCCCTTCTCAGCTTGAAGCAGCTCCAGAAGACTGATCATCGCTCATAATTCCTTGTCCCATCCTCTCCCCTCCCCACCTTTTTTGTTTTTTAATAAAAGATAAAAGCTGGAAATGTTAGAATGGCCCCTGAATGGCCTTCAGGTATTTTCCCATCAGAAAATAAAAAGACAGTTGTAGTGACCTTTGGCCAGAATCTTCCAGCCAGAGCCTTCCCTTACTGGCAGCCAACACCCTTAGATGGGCTGATAAAGAGACAGTGGCAAGAAAGCTAATCAAAGTATCCACCATTCTTATAACCTTATCCTTCCATCACTCCCACATAAATATATCATGTCTCCTCACTAGAGTGGGTTGAATCACCTTGTGCTTTAGACTCCTAGGTGCTCTTTCTCTCAGTAAACTTTCCTAATTTCTCTTGATTAAAAAAAAGAAGAGCTTTAAGTGTACATTAAATTTTATATCGGACCTAGCAGAAGGCATAGTGATTATGTTGCTGGACTCCCACGTGGCTAATTGCAGTTCAAGTCCTGGACCTGGTGGCTTGAAAATCACACTGTATATGTGTGCATGCATGCCCAAGATCCTGGGAGAATATAGGAGAAGGATTGCAGCATGGCCATTTCCTCTATGGGGTAATTTGGCTTGAAACTCACATTGGATACATGTACTTGCACGGCCAAGATCCCAGGAGGAAAATGGAGGAGAAGGGATTGCAAAGTGGCCATCCCCCCTCCGGGGAGGTGATTTCTCACCTTTATTCTCTGTCTCTCTATCTCTGTGTCTCCAGCAATTGTATGTGCCCTATATCAAAAATCTAAATAAATAAATAAATATAATGTGAGTTTCCCACCTCACTTTTTAAAAATATATTTTGAGTTGTTATTTCTTTTACTAAAGAAAATTCTACAAAATGATCAGATCCTGATTTGTAATTCCATTCTCCAATAAAAGAGACCAAGAATCCTTAAAGAAATGGTAAATTTCAAGACAGGGGAGGCAAATCTATAAGATGAGCCTGAGAATTTTGTGGTGCCAGGAAGAAGAGAAATGGTTAAAATTATGAGAAATGTCTAAAGTTTACAGGAGTCAGATAAAAGAATCCTGAGTGGGGAAACCTGGCAGTGGCACAGGTGGAATGCAACTGAACCCAAATGGGAAATTTTGTAAGTCACATACCATGAACTGGGCACTCTGGGCTCAAATATCTGTTACTATAATCTGGGTGGGCTGAGATTGTGCTTGGATCACAGCATGGAGCTATTATTGGGAATACCTGTCTATTTCATGGAAGAAATAAAGGAAGAACTTTTAAAACTAGTAATTCTTAAGAACCAAAAATGGAACAAATTAAAGCACAAATAAATAAATCTATATTGAAGGATAAACAAAGGTATAAAACAAATAGCCATAGTAGTATTAAAATTATTGAAAAAATAAATAAATGAAGAGATAAGACAATTCTCCCATGCAGAAAAATTCAAAATACATTATATAGCCACTGTTGCTTGAAAGGTGTGGGGAATAACTCTCTACTCCTTTAACATTTAGTGTGCATAGTGATTTCAATTAGGATATTATGACATAAATGTGGAAGGAATAAAAAAATCATTTTAGGGTAGAAAAATCTGGAAAACACTACCTCAATAAAGTGATCAAAGTTATCCACAATTATATATCATAATGATAGTATGTACCTTTGATGTGGTGTGACGAAATGGCACACTACCTCAGGTTCTTTTAAAAATATCAGTTTTTGAATGAAAATTTCAAGTAGTATTCATTTGTTTTGCTATGGCAGCCATAAGAAAACATCCCAGACTTCAGCTTAAACTGTCCACCAATAATACTTTACCCATCAAAGCAGTTTTTCAGAAAAGAATGAAAAATAGTATTTTCAGACAAACAAAAACTAAAGGAGTTTATCATCAGTAGTCCTGCCAGGATTCCTCTGATATAGAAGTAATGCAATGACATCATGTGAAAAGAAAGCTAGCTACAAGTCATTATGCCAACTGCTGGTCCCTGGCTTTAAGTTTTAAGCAAAGTTCCTTAGTATTTCTTTGATTTAAGTTAAAACTGCTTTTCATGAAATTACCAGCTGAACTTGCTATTGAAAGTAGTTAGATTATTTAAGAAATTGTGTGATCAATACAATGTGGGGGGAAAAGGAATGGAAAACAACTGTAGACACCAGAGGTAGTGTGAGAAGAGGGTGGGAAAGGACAGAGGGTCAGAAATAGGGGTAAAATATATATATATATATATTTTATATATATGAAACTAGAAATGGAAAATTTTTGACGAAAAAATGAATGATTAAGTCACTATGCAGTATATTCTTGATGGGAAATCACATTTTGTATGCTGTGACGATACTTAGGGAATTAATTTACATTAATTAAGTTTTAAAAAAGTTTCAGGAAAAAAATAACTTAAAACTGTTTTTCTTGAAACAAACAAACAAAAAACATTAAAAGTACCTATTTGATGACTGTAGTAATATATATAACCCCAGCTGGGTGCTACTTTATAATATGTTTATTCTACTCCCTGAGATTCATGCTTAAAGTCAGACTTGTGTTCATGGATATGTATATATCAGTTGTGCTTGCTATTCAAAATATTTAGATTAAGATATTTAGTGAATCAATAAAATGTGGGGGAAAAAAGGCTTAGGAAGCAAACATGAATACCAGAGACAGTGTGGGAGGAGAGTGGGAGATGGCAGAGGGTGAGAGATAAGGCATCAAGGATGGGAAAAAAGGCAAAATATACAGGAAACAAGAAATGGAAAATTATTTGTTGATGATAACACATATGTTGGTGTGCTTGACTGAGCCAATATACAGTGTATTATGGATGGAAAATCTCATTTTGTATGCTGTAATGATGTACAGCAAATGAATGTAAATAAATAAATTTAAATTTAAAAATCATAAAAAAGAAGGCTACAAGCCAATGTTTTTGACAAACAGAAATGTCAAAACCCCAACAAAATGCTAGTTAACAACACATTAAGAGAATCATACACTATGATAAATTGTAATTTACTCCCAGGATGAAAAGATGATTAAATGTGCACAATAGTTGAACAGTAGTTTAGTACAAGCTAAAGTAACAAAAACACAAATACAACAACCTCAACACAAAAATCACAAGACATTGGGGGACCAGCAGTTAGCGTAATGGCTATGTTGTTGGACTCCCATGTAGTTGGCCATGGTTCGAGTCCCAGACCCAGTGGCTTAAACTCACGCTGGGCACATGTGCGTGTGTGCCCAAGATCCCAAGAGGAGAATTGAGGAGAAGGGATTGCGGTATGGTCATGCCCCCTTGGGGATGATCTCTCGCTTTCGGTCTCCCTGTCTCTCTCTCTCTGTCTGGCGAGCGCACGCGCCCTATAGCAAAAACCTCTCCAAAAAAAACAAAAAGAAAAAGAAATCACAAGACATACAAATAAAGGGAACTTATTCCAAGGAAGATAATCAATTGAGAGAAACTGTTACTGAGGAAGCATAAATTGACTTAATAGAAAATAAATTTGAAACAATTGTCAGAAATATGTTAAAAATCCAAAGGTAAACATCAACAAGAAACTAAAGGAAATCAAGAGAAAATGCATAAGAAAATGAGAATATAAATAAATAAATAAAAATTATAAAATAAAAATTATGGAAGTAAAATTGAAAATGCACTAGAGAAATAGGGATGTAGAGACGACAGACAGAAGAAAGAATGAAACAGGACAATTGAAACCTTACTATTAGGAACAAAAAGAATGAATGAAAGTGAACAGACTTTGGGACAACAGTAAGTGAGTAAAGATATGCAATATAAGAGTCCCAGAAAGAGATGAAAGGAGAGAGAGAGAGAAAGTTAAAAGAGAAGTGGAAATATTATTTGAAGAAAGTGTGGCTGAAATTTTCACAACTCTTACCAATTTACAACTATAAAAGCTCAAGAAACTATCATTGCACTTGAAAGACAAAGAGAAATTGTGAAGTAAAAAGATTATTGATTAGTTATTATTATCAGAAACCTTGGAAGTCAGAAATCTTGAAAAAAAAATCTGTCAACCCAGAATTATACATATAACAATATAACTCTGTTCAGTTTTACTCATTCATTTTTTTCTTTTGGAACTCAGACTATAATTTCAATTGTCCTGCTTTTGAGTTAATTAATTCTTTCTTCTGCCTATCATCTTTACTGTCATCTCTGCCTGAATTCTCTCTATATTATAGTTCTATAAGAGAAAGAAATAGAGAAGAGGGGATTGCAACTTGACCACGTGCCATGGGAGTGATTTTTCACTTTTCCTCTCCATCATTCTCTGGTGAGCACATGCACAATCAGGCAAAATTTTGAAGAGAGAAGAAATGAAAGAAAGAGAGGCCCTCACTATCAGAAAAAAACAAACAAACAAACAACAAAACACTATTATACCTTTTGTCAGAGAGTCTCATAAGGTAAAACCCTAAAGATTTTATAAACATTTGTTAGAATTAATTTAAAAATTCAATAAGATATAACATTAATATTCCAAAATCAGACGTGTGTCTACTCACAAATAAGGTACAATTGAAAAATACACCTGAGAAAACATTAACATTAGAATAATATGAAAAAGATAAAAATATTTAAAATTAGATATGAAAAAAATTCAACTACCTTCAACCAAGAAGGTTGAAAACTATAAGACACTGCTAAAATAAATAGAAAAATCTTGACCTGGTGGCACAATTGGCAGCAATCTGAACTGCATGTGGTGCTAGAAGTTGTGTGGCTGCCCTTGGGTTTGGAATCTCAAGTTAAAGTAAAGAGGTACCAGGGGCATGAGTTGATGCCCCAAATCTTGATGAGCTAGAGGACTTGGGAAAGGAGATTGTGGCATTAGGAGACATAGTCAATGGTGCTTCTCTTTTTCAATCTCTGTCTCTCTCTCTCTTTTTCTCATGCACATCCATGTGCTGTCTATCATGAATAAGATAAATTAAAAAATTATGAAATTTAATAAGACATAAGAGAAAATACATTTCATGTTTTAAGATTAGAAGATGCAATATAATTCAGATGACAGTACAACTCAAAGCAATCTAAAACTTTGATATAATTCCTACCAAAATTCTGACTGCATTATTTTTGGAAATGGAAAAAAAAAAACATGTGAAATTATATATGGAACCTCAAGGGACTCCACATAGTCAAAACAAAACGGGAGAACTCATACTTCCTAACTGAAAGCTTAATATTTTTATAAAGCTGTTCAAAAGGGTAGCACTTGCATATGGAGATACATAAGACTAAATGAAATAGAAAACCTAGAAATAATTAATTTACAATAAGGGTGCCAGACTGTGGAGAAAGAATAGCCTTTCAACAAATGAAAATGGTGCTAAGAAAACTGAATATGCACATAGAAAAGAATGAAGTTGGCTCCCACTTGACCAACTGCGGTTCGAGTCCTGGACCTGACGACTTGCTTTCTTACTTTCCCTCTCTCTCTTTTTCACTCTTTTTCTCACTCTCACTCTGTCCCTCTCTGGTTAAGTGAAAAATAAATAAATAAATAAATAAATAAATAAATAAATAAAGTTAAATACCCAGCAGATAGCATGGTGCTTAAGGCTGCTAGATTCCAACATGTCAGACTGTAGTGTGAATCCCATATCTGGTGGCTTGAAAATCATGCTGGGTATGTGTGCATGTGTGCTCCAAATCCTGAAGGAGCAGGGATTGTAGTGTGGCCATCCTTCATTCAGAGTGTCTTTTTTCACTTTCTCTCTTTCTGTCTCTTTCCTCTCCAGTGAGCACATGCACCCTATGTCAATAACTTGAAAAAGAAAAGGGGGGAGTGTAATAAAGATAGATAGATTGGACTTCATCAAACTGTTGAACTTATATACAAACAAAGAAATATTTGCAAATTATATAATCAATATTAGCATAAAGAATATACTGTGTCTACAATATAACAACAAAAACCAAGCAACAAAATTAAAAATAGAGAGCTTGCATACATTTCTCCAAAAAAGATACATAAATTGCCAATAAGTACAAGAGAAGATACTTAAAATCATTAGTCATTAGAAAAATGCAAATCAAAACCATATACCCGTTAAGATGGTTATTGTATAAATTCAGAAGAAAAATTCTGGCTACCATCAGGAGTAATTGGAACTCTGATACATTGCTGGTAAAAATGTACAATTGTGTAATTACTACTAAAAATGAATTGGAAGTTCTTTTAAAAGTTCTTTTAAAAGTTAAGCATAAAAAATTACATGATCAAGCAATTCTCTGAGGTATATACTAAAAAACTAAAATAAAAATTAAAAAAACTCATACTCTACACCAATATTCACAATAAATTATTCACAATAGTCAAAGGTGGAAAATTCCTAAGTGCCCATCAACAGTATGGTATTTTTTATGAATAGATAAAAAAACATGCGGTATGTACATACAACGGAATATTATTCAGCTAAAAAGCAATTGAAAATCTCATTAATGCAACAGCATGGATGTGCCTTGAAAACATTATGATAAGCAAAGTTGTCATACACAAAAGTAGCAATATTGTCTGATCCCAGTTTATATGGGATCCCTAGAGTAGTCAAATTCACAGAGACAATATCTACTTGGGGTGGTAGAATATCTACTTGGGGTGGTAGAACTGCAAAGTGGTGTTAGTTGCACAAAATATTACCGTACTTAACGCTACTGAATTAGATGGTTAAAAGTATGAAGTGGTAGACCAAGAGATGGCATGGAGGTTAAGGTGGCTGGATCCCACACGTCTGAATGAGCAGTTTGAATCTTGGACCCAATGACTTCAGAATCACTACCAGAAAGTATCATGTGTGCCCAAAATCACTAGAGGAACCTGAAAGAGAAGGGATTGTGGTGTGACCAACCCCAAAGGGAAGAGATTTATCTCTTCTCTCTATATCTGACAAGTGCACATCACCTTAAAAAAAAAATCAGTTTGAAGTGGAGAATTTTATATTTTGTAGGTTTCTATAATAAAAATGAGTTATGGCTCATGGAAACCATGATGAGTCTTAAATACATTTTACTAAACAGTAGGATACATACTGTCTGATTCCATTCACAAGCATTCTGCAAAAGAAAAACTACACAAGGACAGAAAGACTAGAGGGTGCCAGTGATTAGTGAAGGTGGAAGTGACTACTTACGAAGAGGAGGCACAGAGAAATTTTAGGAAGAAATTATTCAAGGCAAGCCTATGGCCTAGTGATGAAGGGAGCCAGATCACACATGACCTACCACCCAGTTCAAATACCAGTCCTGGCAGCCTGAAAAACACAGCTGTGAATGTGCATGTGTGTCCTGATTCATAACTGGGTTGCAAAATGGAGTGAACGGAATTGCAGGTGACCACACCCCATTAGGGATGCTTTCTCCTTTTCCCTCACTTTATGTCTCCCTGACTCTCTCTGATAATTTCAGAAATCCTCTGGTAAATTAAACAAATATATATTTGGTATCATTCAGGTGTTTCGGATATAATATAACTATACATTTGTTGATGTTTATAGAACTGTTTTTCATAAATAATGAAATCAGTACAGACAAATAAATGAAAAACCAGCAATCAAGATGTCTGTAGAACTCAGGGTAAAATACAGACTCTGAGGAACCACCTAACTGAGTTTCAAATGTGCAACACAACTAAGCTGAAGGGTCTGGGAAAAACAGGAGCTGAATCTAGTAATTTTGGAAAGTAGTTTTTTCACAGGAAGTTATAAGATCATAAAGACTACTCTAGGTAGCTCATTTTTTTTCTTTGGAGAGATTTTTCATATAGGGTGCATGTGCTCAGCAAAGAGATAGAGAGATAGAAAGTAAGAAATCACTCCCCCCTCAGGTGGAAGGCCATGCCATAATCCCTTCTCCATGCTCCTCCGGGATTCAGGGCACACATATACAAGCACCCAGCATGAGTTCTAAGTTTCCAGGTCCAGGACTCAAACCACTGTCAACTATATAGGAATCCAGTAATATAATCATTATGCCATCTGCTGGTTCTGGTAGTCCATTTATTTCTCCTAGTGGCATGGTTTAAAAGTTCTGAAATGAATTTACATGGACACTTGGGAATGAACACATTCATAAGCAGTAGTTGGTGAAAGGTAAGTTTCGCAGTTTCAGAAAGGAAAGCAACAAAACGAAGTTAAAATGAACCCTCTGCTACTGGATTAGAGTCAGAGACATCCATATGAAGTCATGTTTAGCTTCATTTACATCTGGATGGAGAGATTCATAAAAACTACACAAATGCACATATGAGCATGGCTTCATGTGTTACTGTCTACCTAGTAAACATAGAAGAAATGGAACTCCAGAAGCTACAAAAACACCCAACATTCAGAGTTTGATTTTTTATTCCCTTTCAGGAAAGGGACTAGCACTACTACTTAGAGAAAGAAGTGATTTGAAGAAGGAGGGCAAAGACCAGTCAGAGCATCTGATAGGACTGAGTAAAAAAGTACTCCCGGGACCAGCAGTTAGCATAATGGCTATGTCGCTGGACTCCCACATAGTCGACCGTGGTTCGAGTCCTAGACCCGGTGGCTTAAACTCACACCAGGCGTATGTGCGTGTGTGCCCAAGATCCTGAGAGGAGAATGGAGGAGAAGGGATTGCGGTATGGCCATCCCCCCTGGGGGGTGATTTCTCGCTTTCTATCTCTCTGTCTCTCTCTGTCTGGCTGGCATGCACATTCACCCTATAGCAAAAACCCCTCCAAAAAAAAAAAAAAGTATTCCCAAAGAAGTTAGGACACGTCAAAGACATACAGATGCTAACCTGACAGAGCTCCCAAGTGCCAAACTTCATACACTTTGGGGATAAACTACAATAGTTTTGTATTGTAATACAAAGTATAAAATGAATCTCTGTGGACCAGCAGGTGGTGTGATGGTTAAGGTGCCAGACTACCACATCACAGTTCAAATCGTAGACCTGGAGGCTTGAAAATCACGCCAGGTGTGTATATGTGTATGTCCCAAATCTCAGGAGAATAAAGGAGAAGGGATAACAGCATGACTATCATCCCTGAGGGCATGATTACTCACTTTCCTTCTCACTGACCATTTCTGTCTCTCCAGAGAGCACATATGCACAATGGCAAAAAAAAAAAATGTATACACACACACACACACATATATATAATTATTATGACAAATTTTGAATACTGTATCTCCAGGAGATAGAGCCTAACCCCACCCAGAATGGGCAGAACTAGAGACTTTATTCTGAGAAACAGAGTATAAAAAGAAGTGGAATCTTTGCAGTGGAGAATCTGACAAAATCTAACTTATCCAAGCCTAAAGTTAATATGATGCCATATAGACGGGGCTGGCAGGTGGCATGGTGGTTAAGGACACTGGACATTAACATATGGCTGATTGTGGTTCGAGTCCCAGACCTGGCGATTTGCTTTCTCACTTTCTCTCTCTTACTTTCTTTCTCACACACACACATGTGCATGTGCTGTATCCCGATCTGATCAAAATTAAATTAAGTAAATAAGTAAAATTAAATAAAATAATTCTTTTTAAAACATTGTATTTCTGATGCTAAGATTTTCTTTAAACACATTTCAATGTTCTAAATTGCGAACTTTCAAACTAAAGATTATTTTTGCATTAGTGCTAAAGCATAAACTCTTTAATTTGTATTTTTTGAGTGATTTTTGAGATAGGGTACATGTAGTTGCAGAGAGAAAGACAGAAATTAAGAAGTTACCCCCCAGGGAAGATGGTTATGCCACAATTCCTTCTCCTCCAGTCTACTCTTGGGATTTTGGTTACACATGTCCCGCATGATTTTCAAGCCACAGGTCCAACAAACTCAAAGGGCAGTTGGCCATGTGGGAGTCTAGCACCTTAACCACTATACTCCCTGCTAGCTGTAAGTAAAGCATAAGCTTTTGAGTCTGGGACTGGAGCCACAATCAGCCACGTGTTAAGGTCCAGTGCCCTTAACCACCATGCCACCTGCTAGACCCATCTATATGGCATCATATTAACTTTAAATAACAGGGTCTTCAATGTGATATGAGTTTAATATGTGTTTTGTTTATCAACATGTACATGTATGAAATTAAGACAAAATGAATAGCCATTGAGAACTTAAAAGTGCCTACCATTTTAATATTACTCACTAATAATAAATGCAACATTTGTTTCATATAAATTCCAATTTATTTGAAGGTTAAATAAGATGACACCTATAAGTGCTCAGCGTGATGAGGAAATCTTGTAAAGAGTTTAATAATCTGGGCTTATAAAATTTGGACAAGATGAAGTATGTTCACAGTGAGTTCTAAGAGAAGCATGGGGAATATTAAAGATGAGGGAAATTAGTGGTATATTAGAAAATAGCTGCATGTATGTTTCATGATGAAAGTTGTTATAACAGTTAAAATAGATGAACGGAGTTAAAATAGATTAACTGGTTTAGAATGGTACAGTAGTGAAAAAAGTCAGCAAGTGGATCAGAGCACCGACTTGATTAATTGGATTAAAGTGGTGACAAGGAAGATATGTCCTTGATGGACATGCAGAGGCAGAAGCTAAGGCTTCATCAAGTGATTTCAGGAACTCATTCTGCAGTCGCCATATTGTTGAACACTGAGCTTGCCAGGTGCCAGCTCTAGATGGTGTCTGCAGTGGCTAGAAAGCGCAGGACAAAGATGGGAGTGACCATGACAGAGAACGCAAAGCCAGGCTGGAAATAAGCATATCCTCTTTCACATATGACCTAAAACTGTCCTTTATTTACACTTATTCTGTTAGAAAACATCAGTGAAATGTATTTGTACATCAAAATGAGTATTCCTCTAGTCAGCATTTCTCCAATCTGTAGCTCAATAAAGCAATTTTGGAAAGTGCCAAACCTACATGTTTTTCTGCATAATTGAAATGTACAATTGAAATATATTTGTTTATGAACTGTGTTTTTCATTATTGAATGGTGAAAACAAAAAAATACTATTTCCTTCTTTTTTTCTAGTGAATTGAAAACCATACAATTCAACTTTACCATCATTGCTAACTTATACCCTGAGAATGCCACAGCAGGCCACTTAGGACAAAGCTGACACACTTCTGTTCGTCCTAATTTGAATATAGCCTGGAGGGGAAGAGAATCAAAATCATCAAACCCTGAAGTTTAGCTCACATATATTTCAAGCTAGATTAAACTGAAAAGCAGACTTTTACTTTTCTTAACCTGAAACTTTGTATCAATAATTTTTAAAAAGTTTTTATCATAGGATGTGTACACTTGCCAGAGAGAGACACAGAGAATCAATGAAAGGGAGAGTGAGAAATCACCCCCTGGGGTGGGGGGGGAATGGTCACATCACAACCCCTTCTCTTCCACTCTCCTCCTGGGTCTTTGAGCACGCACAGCATGATTTTCAAGTCGTTATGCTTGGACTTGACTGCCGTTGACCATGTAGGAATCCAGTACCTTGTATCCCCATCTAGACTGGCAAGAAACGTATCCATGTTGGAATATTCACTTTGCAAGCCAAGTGACATATGTTATTGAATGTAAAAAGAAAGGAAAGAGGAAAGGAAAGGAAAGGAAAGGAAAGGAAAGGAAAGGAAAGGAAAGGAAAGGAAAGGAAAGGAAAGGAGAGGAAAGGAAAGGAAAGGAAAGGAAAAAAGAAGAAAAAAGAAAAGAAAAGAGAAAAGAAAAGAAAAAAAAGAAAAGAGAAAAGGAAAGATCACGACAAGCAAATGGATGAATAAATAAATATAAAAGACAAAACAAACAAACAAAAGGATCCAGCACCTTAACCAGTACACCAACTGCAGGCCCTCTCAATAATTTTTAATACCCAATAGTTTTCAATTTTACATTTACAGTTGTATCATTTATCAATTTGACTATTATATTTTACTTTTATTTTCATATTAATTTCATATTTTACAGAAAGTAAAATGTACACAAAAAATTGATTACTCAATCCATTGTTCTTTTAAAATGCATCTATAGTTAATGTGCTTTGTTATTTCAAAGAATTCTTTTCATAAAATAATCTCTAAAAGGTAAAAGTCTGGTTTGGGGATGAAATCCCTAAAAAGACAAATGGAATTTTATCTATAATCTTTTTAGAGATTATATGTAGAATGCATTTTTTTAACAGAGAACTTCACCTTTTTTTAAGTCTGTTAAATATTTCCTCTTTCCACCTACATCCATCCTCTACCACCCACTCTCTACCATCTATTCCTCTTTCTTAGTCTCGGATATGTACAGTTATCCTCTCTACTATCAAATCTTCAGATCTTTCAATATCTGAGTGGAGATATATAGTGTGTACCTCTCAAAGTCTTTCTCACTTTGCTAAACATTGTCTTCTATATTTATCCATTTTTAATCAAATGATATGGTCTCATTGTTTCAGCTGAGTAATATCTCATAGTATATATGGATCACAATTTTTCAAACCAGTCATCAGTTTTTTGATGCTTAGGTTGAATTCATATCTTAGCAATAGTGAATAATATAGCAAATAAATGTGGCTATGCAAGTCTTTCTGACAGTGTTTTCCTATCCTTTGGGCAATACCAAGTAGTGGATTACTGGCTCATATGGTAGTCCTGTTTTTTTTTTTTTTTGAGAGATTTTTACTATAGGGCGTGTGCGCTGGCCAGAAAGACAAAGAGAGACAGAGAGAAAGAAAGTAAGAAATCACCCCCCAGGGCAGATGACCACGCTGCAATCCCTTCTCCTCCATTCTCCTCTTGGGATCCTGGGCACGCATGCACATGTGCCTGGCGTGAGTTTAAGCCACCTGGTCCGGGACTCAAACCACGGTCGACCACATGGAAGTCCAGTGACATAGCCATTATGCCAACTGCTGGTCCCTGGTAGTTCTGTTGTTTTTGAGGAGCCTCCATATTGTTTTCCACAGAGGTTATACTAATTTACATTCTCACAAAAGTGTAAGAGTGTTCCCTTTTCATCACAGCCTCTCTAGTACTTGTTATTCATTATTATTTTTTCATCCATGCAATTCTAACTGGGGTTAAGTGATATCTCATTGTGGTTTTAATTTGCATTTCCATTATGACAGGAGACGTTAAACATATTTTCATATCCCTCTTGTCTATTCACAAGTCTTCCTTGGAGAGCTATCTATTCAATAAATTTGCTTATTTTAAAATTGAATTATTATTATTTTTTAAATAGGTGAGCTAGCTGAGTTTTCTATGCATCCTGGTTATCATTCCCTTGTCTGAGGAATAATTTGCAAATATTTTCTCCCATTTCAAGGGTTGTCTTTTCACTCTAACAGTTGTTTCCCTTGTTGAGGAAGCTTTTTAGGTTGATGTAATCTCACTTGTCTGTTTTGGGATTTAGTGCCCCAAACTGACTTTTACTTTTTTAGAGATAGTTATAAAAAGAATAATTTTAAAGAGTAAAACAAATTAACTATAAATATATTTTTAAAAAAACTATGGATTGAAACATTCTCAATTTAATAAACTTTAAAATCTTTGTTTTTTCAAAATCCACTTCCAATAATGTAGAGAAGGGCAACTTATAAATTCATGTATTTTTACTTAACCAATACTTTGTCATTTAGAAGAAAGTACATATCTCATTAAGGACATTTTCAATTTAGACTCCAAAATATTAATGTCTGTTACAGGAATTCATTTTAGAATCTCAGTATTTGGTAATGGTGGTTGTGATGGTGAGGTATTCTTTAATTAATACTATTTTTTAATATTTAATGTTTTTTCGTTTGAATTCTTTATAAAAATGGCCATGGCCCTTTAAATGATCTTGCCCATTCATCTCTCTGTGGAAAAAAAAAAAAAAACGCATACAAAAATGCACATTACTCAGTAATGAAAGATGCAAACGGGTTGAAGCTTGAAGTTCAAATACTGATTGAACTTGTTCACATCCTCACATGTAGGTGAAAAATACTGAAGCATATTGGATAGCAAGAGCAGGGAAGATTAGAGCTATAACGAATCGTTTTTTGTGTTCCAGCTCACACACATCCACTCTGCCTACCCACGGGTACTACCCCTTCTGCTTGGACCTGACTCTGTACCAGGAAGAACTTGATCTCACTCACCAGGTATTGCTAACTGTATCTGTAGCTATTACTTTCATAATAATTATTGTTATCAGTGCTATCTCATGATTGCTATACACACAGCACAAGAATATAATTTTTAAAAATCCAGTAAATACAATATTCTAGTAAAGGAGCTGACCAATTTATATTTAAAAATTACTTTACAAAAGGAATTATCTTCACTAAATATTTCATGGCTTACCGCTGAATATAAAGGACAAATTTGCTAGCAAAGATTTTAATGTATTTCTGGGTGGATCAAGTGTATAATAGAGCAAATGATCACTTCAATGATGACAGGGTTTGCATATTCAAATTATTATTTAATAAATGATATATTTCTTATTTGCATAAAATGTTTCCCTGTTTTACTTCCATATCCATACTTTGCTTTTTTATGTGATACCACTCTCTAATTTCTGAAGCACTGCAGGCATGGTGAAGGTTTTCTAAAATTATCATAATATATTTCTGTACAATATTTACTTTATGAGTAGCTTTCTTCTAAAAAATTACTAACACACATATATTTGAAACAGTAGTTTTAAAAATAAAATGAGAAAAGTAAAATGCATAGGAGATATTTAATGTCATGGTGCACTTGCACACCAGTGAGTATAGGAATTATAAAACTTTGTATAGAGCAATCAGAATTTGATCCCATGTAAATTTTTTATATTAAAATTAATATTGAAAATTCTTGAAAGCACTTAAAAAACGCTTCCAAATATTACAAGGAAAGTTAACATTTCAAAGAGAATTTAGCTTTTTTCTGTTTCTTCAAATACTATGAGAATAGAAAAATATGCGTAAAAGTATACATTAAATGAATTTGAATTCTAAGTGTAAGACATTTACTTATTATGCCATGTTGGGAGAAGTGGTAAAAGCATTTAGCAAGTTATGGGAGGGAAGTTGTCTTTCAGTCTTAACCTTAATAATAATAAAAGGCCGATGATGAATTTAAGAGAATGTAAAGACCATGAAGGAAAATTTTAGAACTCACTAATTAACACTATCTATCTTTATAATACACATGATTCAAAAAAGTGTTCTAATATAGTTGTTTCCTAAATCACAACATTTCTATCCTCTAGTAAAGTGAAAGTAAATAATACAGTCAGAGAACTCCAACATTACTTGAAATGACAATACTTAGAGACTTAAAGACAGATATGATAACAGATAAT
Organism: Tupaia belangeri chinensis; assembly: GCF_000334495.1. Lineage (NCBI taxonomy): Eukaryota > Metazoa > Chordata > Mammalia > Scandentia > Tupaiidae > Tupaia > Tupaia belangeri. Next base: position 254,391 of record NW_006204438.1, on the reverse strand, counting down.
TTTAAAAATAGTATAAACTATTAATAATTGAAAGCAAAAAATTTCTTTGGATAAAATTGCAAAAACTAAAATTTCAGACATAATTATTTAAATGTCATAAAATATTGATTTTAATGATATATAGAGAACACGGGCAAAGAGATGGAAGCATTGTTTTAAAAGTAATATTTAATTTGTGTGTCCTTTAGAATTGCACGTCAAAATTCTTCAGAGATGAGTGAAAAATATCCAACATATATAGAAGTAAAACATCTTCCTTCCAAGAAGCAGATGCAAGAGGGTAGTAAGTATTTTCCCTTCCCAACCCCTGCAGAGCCTCAATGTTATTTACTGCTCTTATCGCTGAACAATTTCATTCTAATTAAGCATTCATCTATAACTAATGTATTAGCAAAATTTTGTCATCTGAAAGAAAATTCATCTCATAGACTTTGTGTAGCAAGAAAACAATAGCAGTGTTACTGTGGCATAGACCTATATTTGGAAAGAATACTGTAATATAATAAAAGAATATGGTAGTGTTCACTTTTTCACATCTATTAGTAATCTTATGCTTGGGGTCAGGGAGTTGCACAGTGGTGATGTGGCTGGATTCACATGAGAAAGGTCCTGGGTTTGTGTCCTGACACCTGCCTGAGCGTGTCAGAGAAACATGTGTACCCACTCCAGGCAGGCTGAGATGGGGGTGGATCACGTTGTGACCCTGTTAGAGGTGTCTTTCCCTCTCTCTGTCTCTCTTCTCTTTGTCTCTCAAGAAATAGATAAAACTTTTTAAAAAATCTTCTTGCTTTCAGAGAAATAGCATAAACATGAAATACTAATGACATCTGTGTTTGAATCTTCAGAGAAAAGAGAGCAGGTAATTTACTCAAAAGTGAAAAAATCCCCTTCAAATTCCAATCAGGCAAAGCGAAGAAAAACTGAATCATCTGAAGAAAAAGGTAAAGTTTAGTAGAAGGTATAGCTGTATTACCTCCAAGTTTTTAGCCTATGTGTATGTAATTAAGCTAATTTGAGCTAGAAAAACTCTCATAGTTTGCTCCAGTTGCATGAGTGTACTTAAACTATTCATATATCAGAAATTTAAATGCAAAAGAAACATTGAAAATCAAAATTCCAAGTTTAGTTTATTCTAGAAAATTGAGGTAATCTGGGAGCTATATCCATACTTTCATAACTCACCAAGTCAAATTTTTAAAAATCATTATTTTTCCATGTTCAAAAACAATTGTGAATCTCCTAGGGAAGCTATGGTCTAGTTCTACAAAAGAAGCTATGGACTAGTTCTACAAAATTTTAAGAAACATTTGATTAACATTATTTGATATATATACTGATTATAACTTCAGCTGTGCAATAACTATGTCTATTCTTTTTTTTCTTTTTTTGAGAAGTTTTTGCTATAGGGCACGTGCACTCGCCAGACACAGAGAGAGAGAGACAGAGAGACAGAAAGTGAGAAATCACCCCCCAGGGGGGATGACCACGCCGCAATCCCTTCTCCTTCATTCTCCTCTCTGGATCTTGGGCACACATGCACATGCACCCGGCATGAGTTTTAAGCCACTGGTCCGGGACGCGAACCGCGGTCAACTACATGGGAGTCCAGCGACATAGCCATTACACTAACTGCTGGTCCCACTATGTCTATTCTTGATGAAAAGTAGTGAAGTTTCAAGGAGAAAAATCACAGAAGCTTATATAGGTCTGTAAACATGATGCTTATAAAATCATATTTCGGGCAACGAAACAATAATATATGGACAATAAAAATAATTCACAGAGTATTATTTTAGAAAAATATTTGCTTTAAAAAATAGGTTCCTATATCTAATATCTTACTTTGTATTCTTAAAGCATTCGATAACTTGAAGTTATTTTGGTAAAGTTAGGATAAGTAACTTCCCTAAGAGACATATGTAACAGAATTTGAGCTGAGCTCAGGATTCTAACCCTCAGTTTAACCTTGTTTCAAATAATTCACTAGCCCTTACCATTTTAATTTCGAAGTGCAATACATTCAAGAGTCAGTGTCATGAATCTGTGGGAATGATTCCTCTAAACCCTGCTCTCCCACTCAGTCTTTCTCTCCTGGTCTCCTGAATGTCTCTTTTTCTCTCTGGGCAGGGTCTTCAGTTCCAATGGCCTGGTGTCTCACTGTAGTGATTCTCAGTGTCTCCTGTTTCATTCTTCTTTTAACAACTGGAGTCTTAGGATTCAAGGGTAAGTTACTAGATTTATGGCCCAAACCTTATATCTCCTCATTAAGAAACCATGATTTTTCCTAGTCTTTCTTTTCTACTATTTAGCAGTGGTTTCCAGTTCTATTTTTTTCTTGACCACTAATACTGTCACTTAGCTGTTTACATAGTCCTTCTAAAGCTTCTGATGCCTGCTATATATGTAAAACATTGTTCATATTCAGGCTTTATTCGAAACAGGCAATGTTTAAGTATGTTTATGATATATCATGTCAAACACATTATCTGTCTCCACTGACACCTTCCTTCAAAGGTCCTATTGGTTCTACCTCTATACTTTCACTCTGTAGCTCAAATTTATTTTTAAATTCTTTTTGAGCTTATTTATTTTTTATTTCTTGAGTGAGATACACAGACAGAAAGAGAGTACCCAGAAAATGTTCTTGATACCACAATCTATTCACACTTCACTCAACCCTGGATCACAAGAACATGCATGCCAGGTGGACTCTTGGAAGTCTCTAGATGTGAACCCAGAACCCTCCTCTGTGAGTCGGCCTCACAGAGTATAATATCAATATTTTACCACTGCATCACTGTCTGACCACTAGTTTTTATTTATTAATTTATCTCAAGAACAACTGGCAGAAACCAACATTACTTTTCTCTTCTACCATTAAAAAATCTTGTATTTAATCTCAAAGTCAAAAACCCTTAGAATGTTAATAAAACCGCCAAAAAAGTTTCTCTAAAAATATCTCAAGCATGTTATCCAAGAAACCAGCAAATGGTGTATGGTTATTTTGTTGGACTTCCACGTATTAGACCAAAGTTCAAGTCCCAGACCTGGTGGCTTAGAACACTCTAATCACGTGTGTGTGCGTGCCCAAAATCTAGAGAGGAGAATGAAGGAAATGGGATTACGGCATGACAATTTTTCCTGCAGGGATGATTTCTTACTTTTTTGTCTTTCTGTCTCCCTAATCTATGAGATAATGCATGCACCCCATAGCAAAAAAAATTCTGTCTTAAAAAATATGTCCCAAATACCCAGAAACTATTAATAATTTTTCATTCTCTACTGAATAATGTTCAAATTCTTAATTTTGCCTTAATGCATTTAAATCCAATAATTCTAAGCTTTACTCAACATATCCAAACTGAGTTCAAAATCTTCTGAATTATCTGCTTTTCCCCATGTGTTCTCTGAGTTTCTGTCCACACACTATTGTTGATGCTGTTCCCTCCATCTCAGCAGCCTTCCTCATGCACAGATGGTAATTGCAGACTGTGGAAATCACAGTCAACACTCAAGAGATTAATTCCTCCCTGTTGTCTCTTCTAATTATTCAAGGACATATTAGTATTCTCTGTCTCAAATCCAATTTGTAGCCTTTCATTATTTTCAACCTGAAATATTTTTTTCTCTAGATCAGGATTTTCAGTCTCAGTACTGTTGACATTGGGTGAAATGATTCTTTATCGAGAAGTCGTCTTGTGCTTGTGGAGTGCTCTGCAGCATCCCTCTATTCTTCTCATCAGAGGGTCATAGACACATCCAGAATGTCTTCAGACATAGCGAATATTACCCTGCAGATACAATCACCTTGAGTTGTGAACCACTCCTCTGGGTCAATCTCCTTTCCTATTAGACACAGCATATGCTTCAAAAATAGATCAGAAAATAACAAGTCTTTCATCAAAGGTGGTCACAGTTACAGTTGGCTGAATATATTTTGGTCTAAGTAAATAACCATGAATAAACCTCATCCTGTTTAATGTAATATCTGAGCCTTGACCTCAAACCTGCTGGTTTGCAGATCAAGCTTTTTAAATAGTGTTTGTGTGTTTGTGTGGGTGAAATTTTGACACCCCAAGTGCGCATATACACTCACACATATCCAGTTATATTCATGCATATATTCACAATTCTAAAATATATTAATAATTTGCTGAGTTGATATATTGAAAATGTAATATTCAGCAGCTTTAAGTATGTTGACATATTTGTACAACCATAACTACAATCAATATAAGAATATTTTCATCACCTCAAAGAAATCTCATACACTTTAGTGTTAGATTCCATTTTCTTCCAACTATGCCAGAACTGAAAAGCCAGTAATCAACTTTCTCTATCTGCAGTTTTTCCTATTCTGAATGTTTTATGAAAATGCAATCATATTGACCAGAGCAAAGATGACCACCATATCAAGTTTGAAAATGCCAATCTTCACTCAGTACATGGCTAATACCACCAATTTTGTATACATCCTGGAAGAATAGATACAAGAGCTTATCAGAAGATGAGTTGGTGGTAGTATGCATTTCAGAACTTCAAGCAGTGTAGTTCCACTGGTGGTGTCATCTTCATAGATGGCTTTCCATCCCTTGAACCAAGGCATGTGAGCAGTTGGTTCCTGCATGTCTGATATCATTCTGATCAGAAATTGGCACATATATTACTGTGTTGGGACTGTAGCCAATTTTCTTCATGTAGGTGCTGACTTCCTTAACAATTTCCCTAAATCTTTTCTGACTGTAGGATGGCTCAGTAGAATCCACTTTGTCAACACCAGCAATTGGTTGTTTCACACTCAGTATGCAAGTCAGAAGGGTATGCTCACAGATCTGCCCATTCTTGGAGATACTAAACTTAAATTCACCATTAGCAGCAACAATTGGGATAGCATAATTGGCTTGAGATGTGCTGTTACGTGCATATTCTGGTTATTAATTCCATGTCTGGAGCATAGAATGCACATATTTTCCCCCATTCTGGGAGTTATCGTGTCATGCTACTGTTTTCTTTGCTGTGTGCAAGTTTTTTAGTTTAATGTTGTCTCACTTGTGTATTTTGGGGATTACTGTCTGTGCTTTTGGTGTCTTATTTAGGAAATTTTGGCCTACTCCATTTTCTTTAAGAGTTTTTTCTTTGTTTTCTGTAGTAGTTTTATAGTATGAGGTTTTATGTCTAAATCTTTAATTCATTTTATTTAATTTTTGTTAATGGTGACAGTTAGAGGTCAAATTTCATTTTTTCAGCAGGTGCATATCCAATTCTTCTAGCACCATTTGCTAAAAGACTTTGTTTTCCCCCCTGCCTGGTCTTGTGTCTTTTGTCAATAATCAGTTGGCTGTAAATTTAGTGTTCATTTCTGGATTCTCTCTCCTCTTGCATTGGTGTATATGTCAGTTTTTGAACCAGTACAGTGCTATTTTGATTATCATAGTTTTGCAATATATTTTGTAATGTATTTTAGATAGTGAGATACCTTCAACATTATTCTTTATGCACATTATCGCCTGGGGACACAAGGTCATTCACAATTCTAGAAAAATTTTATGGGGACCAGCAGTTAGTGTAATGGCTATGTCACTGGACTCCCATGTAGTTGACTGCGGTTCAAGTCCCAGACCTGGTAGCTTAAACTCACGCTGGGCGCATGTGCGTGTGTGCCCAAGATCCTTAGAGGAGAATGGAGGAGAAGGGATTGCGGCGTGGCCATCCCCCCTGAGGGATGATTTCTTGCTTTCTGTCTCTCTGTCTCTCTTTGTCTTTCTGACAAGTGCACGCGCCCTATAGCAAAAACCTCTCCAAAAAAAAAAAAAATTATGTTTTTTTCTATTTTTGTGTAGAATGTAACTGGTAATCTAATAGAAAGTATTCTTGATTTGATCATCCCATATTACATGCATACTTTGAAAAACCATATTGTGTGCTATAGAGATGTTCAATGACTTACTGTAAATAAGAAACAAAAAAAAGAAAAAAAATCACTTAAAATTGAAGGAAAGAGAAAGAAAAAGCAAGCAAGAAAGAAAGGTGCCTATAGTTATGTTTTTGACAGTCTCTGTGTTCTGAGACATCAGTGATAGTCACATAATACTTTTGGACTCAGATTTCCACAGGGAAATATCAGTTGTGGGATCACACTCACATACAGCTTCCAGTTTACCTAAGACCCAGGCTTACATGCTGGATTCTTTCTCATCACAGTAAGCTCCTTGTCAAATTTTTTGATACATTTTTTGGTCACTAAATATTTATTTATCACCACATTTGTAGATCGGATGGCCCACAGTGGTGAATTTGCCTGATTCCACATATGTAATGACAAGAATGTTAATGTGAGTCTTTTTTCTCATTTTGGCTTTGATTTAGCAGTGGTTATCACATCCAGTTTTGGTGGCAAAACCATTTTAAAAAAACTATAATATTTAAATATTTTATTCCCATTCTATAATTGTCTTTTCCCTATGTTGATACTAATTTTTGAAGTACAAGTATTTGATTTAGAAGTTTATTTTTGTTTGGTTGCTCATGCTTTGGTTGTCATACCTAACACTGCCTATCCAAGATAATTAGAATTTACATTTATGTTAACTTCTAAGAAATTTATTGTTTCAGTTCAGTTGTGTGTTTGCTCCATTTGAATTAATTTTCATATATAGTGTGAGCCAAATGCAAAATGGTTTTCTTTTTATTTTGGTCTTTAATTATTCAACTATATAATGAAGCTTTCAGAGTATAAGTTTTACACTCCTTGCATTCAATTTATTTCTAAGTTTTTCATTTTTTGATGCTAATGAATTGCTTAATTGTTTATATTTTCAGATTGTTCATTGCTAGAGTATAGAAATATATTAATGTTTATAAATTGATCTTAAACTATGCAACTTTCCAGGACTCTTTATTAATTTTAATACATTTTCAGTGGATTCTTAGCATTTCACATCACAATATCATGACATACATAAATACACAGTTTTATCTGTTTTTCCTTAATTCAGTCTGAAAAATTTTATATCATATTCTTGAATAATTTTACTAAGAAAACCTCCTCTACGAAGTTGAATGGCACTAGTGAAAATTTTCCATCTCGTTTTGTTCTTTATTTTAAGACGGTAAGCATTTAGTCTTTCACTAGAGTATGCAGCCTTGGGAATGTGCACAGTCCGAGATGGTCAGAGAAAGCAATGACATTTGCAAAATTGTTTTGACTGACTCTTACTCTAATCTCTCCCAAGACATTTGCCTTTTTGGGTATTACGTTCAGCTGTTAGACTGTCCTAATTGCTGGGTGACTATTTATCATTTTCAGCAATGACATGAAGAATAAAGTATATTCTGATCCACTTTCACTTATTTCATATCATTTTGTTTTTATTGTAATTTCTAGTTTACATTTATATATAATAATTGCACATTTTATGGGACACAATGTGATTTTTAAAGCATGTATACAATGTGCAATAATCAAATGGAGAATATAGACATATTCATGATATTCGGTATTTAATGTTTCATTGTGTGTGCACATTTGATATTAATTCTACTTTTTCATTTGTTTTGTGTATGTTTATTTCCCCTTGAAATATTTATTGAATTGTCAGTGACCTTTTTACTGTGCTGTGATGCACTGTTCCATAACGCACTCCACTTGGTCACTCGCATTCTTGTATCTCATAATCATTTACTCCCAAACACCCCCTAATCCATTCTCCATGCAGCTTCTAATGTTTATGATTACTCTCTCTACTTTTATGCTATTACTCTTTTAACCTTGATAAAGCAGTAGGACAATAAGTGTGTGCTTTTTGTCACATATCCTCTGTCTTATTTCACTTGGCATATGTACCACATGTACCTTATCCTTTCATTGGTTTGGGGGCACTTAGATTCATTTTATGTCTTATGTAAGGGTAGTTTTGGGCATCATTCTTTGAACAATATACTGATCCCAGGAAGACTCTTTTCTTACCTGCTTCTTCTTTGGATCTTCCTGACCTGTCTTTAAGATTGCTGTTTTCAAAGTGCCACCAGCAAAGTTTCTATTGTTTTCTCTTTTTTTTTTTTCTTGGTAGTTTATATTTTTTATTGCAATTCTTTATACAATCAATTACGTATGTCACTTAGCTTGTAAAGTGAATATCCCAATATGAATACATTTCTCACCCGTCTGGTTGAGACTACTATACAGGTTATCTTCAACAGATAATAAACCATTTCTTTGTCCCATAAAGGTAAGTCTCCATTGTTTTCAAAAGCATTGTTAGGCATTAATTTTTGTGTTGGACTAAATCAGTTTTTTTGTAGAGATATTAGGAAATCTAAGGATCCATATAAATATTTTTTCATGACTTTGTTTTTGTTTCTTTCACATTTCTTGTTTTTTTTTATAACATGAATCCATTTTTATTCATTTACTTTCATTATTTTAAATCTTGACGGGTATAGCATCACACGGATCCTGTGTCCAATGTCCTTTGCAGGAAGGTTGCTTCAGAATTTGGCTCAAACCATGCCACTGTTTCCATGGACATGGGTAATCTTTGGCCAGATTACTCTGGCTTTATTTGGTTTGCCCTCTGGAGTCACTGTGTTGTTTTCTGCTTTGTACACATAAGCACACCTCTTGCCTAAATAGAATTCCATTTCATCTCATGCATAAACACCTTCAATTTTAAAAGGAGCTGTGTGCTCCCTTTGGTTCCTGAGACTCCACTTATTGCCAGCAAAAATAGCCTTAGACCACAGCCTTCCAGACATAGTTGCCTTTTAGAAGTCCTGTTCCCAGCAGGCCTCGATTATTTGTCCCCAAAGTTCAGCAGCAGGATCCTCACTCACCTCCACAGGCTCCAAGATGGTCTCTTTTACATTTTGTTCATAGACTCCTATAACCATGTGTTCTGGATATACTGGACTAACTTTAGAATTTCCTAATGTGTTCTATCTTATTTCTCTAATGGAAAATTGGTTCCAGATAGCTAAAATTTTATATTCTTATCCTCTTCACTTTCCTAACCTTTCTCATTTAGGACAAAAGTAAATTTAAAATCCTGTTAATATGTGAACTTGCAGAGTCAACATCCTATTTGACAACCTATATTTAGTCTGTCAGCATTTCTTTTAAATTCCAGTACATCTCTGACTACCTTTTCTATATCACTCAGCATACACACTGAATGCTTACTTTCCGCATTACAAGGAGTGAGTTGAGAACAGAAGCTTTGCATTTTTCATAGTCCTGTCATCAAAGTCTTGTTCCTTTCTCATTAAAGCATCATTAATAAGTGAGATGAAGGTGTAGAAATCATATACAGAAAAAAATAAACACTTAAAAGACAAAGGAATAAAAGTGTTCCTTACTTCTAAAGATTAAATAACATATTAAAATTAAAATTGTGCTGGACTGAACAGTGGTGCAGGCTTAAGAAACAAACATGATGCTCTGTGAGAATGAGCCACATGGTGAGGTTCCAGGTCGGCATGTGAAAACCTCCCTGAGTACACCGGCTGTGCGTGTGTCCATGGTCCAGGACTGGCTTAACCTGGGAAAAGATCATGGCATTAGAAACTTGTTCAGGTTGCTGTCTTGCTCTGCTTTCTGCCTTTGTCTCTCTCTCACTCATGGGAGAAAAAGTCGTAGAGAAATAAGTCACATCTCCTGTTTTCCCAAAGTTAACAATGCAGAGTAAAGTTTCACAGGGTTGTCAAACAGACCAAATCGTGAAGACCCTTGAATACGTAATAGAAGAGGACAAGTCCACATTGAAAAACATGACGTTCCCAAGGAAGCCGTCTAACCCAGGTATGTAGGAGTGGGCTCAACACTCAAACCAACAGTTCTCTTCTCTTTTCCCTCAATCTCTTCTAGTCTCCTCAAATTGGATTTTCTTATAGATTAAACTAATCATTTGATCTACTTTCTTTCTTAATTAGTTTTTTTAAAAGTTTCTGACTCCCAGAGATTTAATTTTTTATGTGCATGATTTTTTTTATATTACTATTTCTCAGAATAAAACTTTTGATATTAAAAAAGTACTTTGTGGGGAACCAGCAGTTAGCATAATGACTATGTCGCTGGACTCCCACGTAGTTGACCACGGTTTGCGTCCCAGACCCGGTGGCTTAAAACTCACGCC
>NW_006204438.1:230990-240053 GCF_000334495.1 Tupaia belangeri chinensis | reverse complement strand
AAAACAAGGAGGGTTTGTTTTTGTGAATTTTTTTTTTTTTTTTTTTTTTTTTTTTTTCTCTTTTTTTTTTTTCTTGGTAGTTTATATTTTTTATTGCAATTCTTTATACAATCAATTACGTATGTCACTTAGCTTCTAAAGTGAATATCCCAATATGAATACATTTCTCACCCGTCTGGTTGAGACTACTATACAGGTTATCTTCAACAGATAATAAACCATTTCTTTGTCCCATAAAGGTAAGTCTCCATTGTTTTCAAAAGCATTGTTAGGCATTAATTTTTGTGTTGGACTAAATCAGTTTTTTTGTAGAGATATTAGGAAATCTAAGGATCCATATAAATATTTTTTCATGACTTTGTTTTTGTTTCTTTCACATTTCTTGTTTTTTTTTATAACATGAATCCATTTTTATTCATTTACTTTCATTATTTTAAATCTTGACGGGTATAGCATCACACGGATCCTGTGTCCAATGTCCTTTGCAGGAAGGTTGCTTCAGAATTTGGCTCAAACCATGCCACTGTTTCCATGGACATGGGTAATCTTTGGCCAGATTACTCTGGCTTTATTTGGTTTGCCCTCTGGAGTCACTGTGTTGTTTTCTGCTTTGTACACATAAGCACACCTCTTGCCTAAATAGAATTCCATTTCATCTCATGCATAAACACCTTCAATTTTAAAAGGAACTGTGTGCTCCCTTTGGTTCCTGAGACTCCACTTATTGCCAGCAAAAATAGCCTTAGACCACAGCCTTCCAGACATAGTTGCCTTTTAGAAGTCCTGTTCCCAGCAGGCCTCGATTATTTGTCCCCAAAGTTCAGCAGCAGGATCCTCACTCACCTCCACAGGCTCCAAGATGGTCTCTTTTACATTTTGTTCATAGACTCCTATAACCATGTGTTCTGGATATACTGGACTAACTTTAGAATTTCCTAATGTGTTCTATCTTATTTCTCTAATGGAAAATTGGTTCCAGATAGCTAAAATTTTATATTCTTATCCTCTTCACTTTCCTAACCTTTCTCATTTAGGACAAAAGTAAATTTAAAATCCTGTTAATATGTGAAGCCTTGCAGAGTCAACATCCTATTTGACAACCTATATTTAGTCTGTCAGCATTTCTTTTAAATTCCAGTACATCTCTGACTACCTTTTCTATATCACTCAGCATACACACTGAATGCTTACTTTCCGCATTACAAGGAGTGAGTTGAGAACAGAAGCTTTGCATTTTTCATAGTCCTGTCATCAAAGTCTTGTTCCTTTCTCATTAAAGCATCATTAATAAGTGAGATGAAGGTGTAGAAATCATATACAGAAAAAAATAAACACTTAAAAGACAAAGGAATAAAAGTGTTCCTTACTTCTAAAGATTAAATAACATATTAAAATTAAAATTGTGCTGGACTGAACAGTGGTGCAGGCTTAAGAAACAAACATGATGCTCTGTGAGAATGAGCCACATGGTGAGGTTCCAGGTCGGCATGTGAAAACCTCCCTGAGTACACCGGCTGTGCGTGTGTCCATGGTCCAGGACTGGCTTAACCTGGGAAAAGATCATGGCATTAGAAACTTGTTCAGGTTGCTGTCTTGCTCTGCTTTCTGCCTTTGTCTCTCTCTCACTCATGGGAGAAAAAGTCGTAGAGAAATAAGTCACATCTCCTGTTTTCCCAAAGTTAACAATGCAGAGTAAAGTTTCACAGGGTTGTCAAACAGACCAAATCGTGAAGACCCTTGAATACGTAATAGAAGAGGACAAGTCCACATTGAAAAACATGACGTTCCCAAGGAAGCCGTCTAACCCAGGTATGTAGGAGTGGGCTCAACACTCAAACCAACAGTTCTCTTCTCTTTTCCCTCAATCTCTTCTAGTCTCCTCAAATTGGATTTTCTTATAGATTAAACTAATCATTTGATCTACTTTCTTTCTTAATTAGTTTTTTAAAAGTTTCTGACTCCCAGAGATTTAATTTTTTATGTGCATGATTTTTTTTATATTACTATTTCTCAGAATAAAACTTTTGATATTAAAAAAGTACTTTGTGGGGAACCAGCAGTTAGCATAATGACTATGTCGCTGGACTCCCACGTAGTTGACCACGGTTTGCGTCCCAGACCCGGTGGCTTAAAACTCACGCCAGGCACGTGTGCGTATGTGCCCAAGATCCCGAGAGGAGAATGGAGGAGAAGGGATTGCGGCATGACCATCCCCCCTGGGGGTTGATTTCTCGCTTTCTGTCTCTATGTCTCTCTCTGTCTGTCTGGCGAGCACACGTGCCCTATAGCGAAAATCTCTCCAAAAATAAAAAAAATTAAAAAATTAAAAAAGTACTTTGTGTCATATAACATCATTTTAATTATACATTCAAAATGGGAATATAAATAGGAAGTTGAGATCTGTTATGTATCAATAGATTTTATCTACTCCAAAGAAAATGTGAAAGAGATGCTTATTTTAAAATATTTCCAGTAGAGGTTATGAGAAAAAATACCAATCTTGTTAGGAAATTTTTCTAGACAATTCCTCTTATAAAGTTCTTCAAGTAGAGATTATGATAGAAACTAGTCATCTTGTTTGAAATCTTTCCTAGGAGATTTTAATTTCATGCATAGACTAGAGTATCTTATACAAGATAACGTGACATGCTCCCCAGACCAGGGCTTTTTCTGCATAGTAGAAATGAAGCCTGTCACCCTTAGGAAATAAACGTTCTTGAGGAACTGGGAGGGATTCCTCGGTCTCTCTACCCCAGATCAGTCCTCTCAGGATACACACTGAGTAACCTCTGGGAACGTCTTTGTTTTCAAGGAAACAAGAACAGAACATGCAAAATTAGGTGGTCATGTTTTAGAGAAGATTGTTATTATTTTTCACATGACTTGAAGACCTTTGAAGACAGTAGGCGTAGCTGCAATAAAATGGACTTCACACTTCTTAAGATAGAAGATCAAGACGAACTGGTGATGTATATTTTTAGTTTTCCATCTAATACTGTGTCTAGCCAATACTCATTGTATAATTCTAAATGATTATTAACACTAGCTTGTGTTAGCACAGTTTACAATTGGAATTTACTTTAGATAAAAAAATATTTGTTTAAGCCAGAAATACAAATAAATAGGATGTCAGAATTTCATTTAGTTTATCTAATTCATCTGAAATTAAAATGTCCACAGTATTGTATATGCAAATAAAAAATCAGAAATGTGACAAAAATATTTTTTAAATATATGAAATTTTATTCAGAAAACTGTATATTTTATTGTAGATATTTCACAGAACAGGTGCTTCAGATGTTTTCAAAAAAGTCATTACACCTGTAGCAAAATGAAAATAATACAAGTGGTGAGAGTAAAGCAGAAAGATAATTTAGAAGAATTTAAAGCTCTTTATACACACACATATGCATATATATACACATATGTATATACACACATATATACACACATATATATATTCCCACCATTTCAGATAGAAGATAATCTTTTAACATATGCTCAATGATTAGTAAAAATGAAAAATCACTTGATTCTCTGTTCTAGGCAAAGTATCTATTCATTGGGTTTCAACAACTAAGAAATAAAAGTAGAAAAATATGAAAAACCAGGAAAATATCAAGAAAACAAAGTGAAAGTTGAGGCCAAATAGAAGATATTAGTAGTCTGAATTAACCTGTTTACTTCCTTAGAATATTGCAATTATTGTTGATAGCATAAATAATGAAAAATATCCTAGTTTGTTTATAAAACAAGGTAAAACGAGTCAGTGAAATTGAAATCTTTCTTCAAAAGATTACAACAAAATGAAACAGAAGTCTCTTGTCATCTTTTAGGTAAGAACTATAGCATTTAGATAATGAGTTTTTTTAGTAATATACTTTCTGTAACCTTACTTATGCCACCCACAATAATTGTTGAAACATTAAAAAGCAAGAGGTATATCTCCACTCAATTTTCATAGGAGATTATTTTACCTTAGTTGTTACCCTCATCCTATCTATCCACTTGAAGAAGCTTGGAAAAACATTACAAAAATGTTTGTATTTAATATCTTTATATTTATTTATTTTCTTATAATGTATCTTTTGATATAAAACATTTTAATCAGAAGTTATAGATACATACAGGGGCAAGCAGATGGCATGGGGGTTAAGACGTTGTACTCCAACAGGTCTGACTGATTCCAGTCTCTGACTATTGGGGCAAGCAGATGGCATGGGGGTTAAGACGTCGTACTCCAACAGGTCTGACTGATTCCAGGCTCTGACTAATAACTTGAAAATCACACTGCGTGTGTCTGCATGCTTGCCCAAAATCCTGAGAAAATGGAAGAGATGGGATTGCAGTGTGGCCAGCCCTCTTGGATGGTGATTTCTCACTTTCTGTCTCTCTGTCTCTCTGGTGAGAGTATGCTGCTATAGCAAAAATCTCTCGTTCTCAAAAAAAAAAAAAATCACTCTTAAAAAAAATAGATATACAGAGTCCAAGACATAGTTTCAGAATATAGACATTCTCATTTTCCATTAGGTATCTATAATGAGAAACAAAGCAATTGTGAAACGGTATCAGAATTTCATTTTGTTCATCTAACTTACTCACCATTAGAATTTCCATAGTATTGCAGATACAAATAAAAACTCAGGAAAGAAATAACAAAAATTACCCTTAAAATATGTCATGTTTTATCAAAGAAATTATATATCATATAACTCATATAACATAGAAATTGCACTTCAATGTCTCTGAAAAGGAAAATATATTTTTAACAATCAAGGAATAACCTGACCAATGACAGTGAGGCAGGAAGAAAAGATAGAAGAATAGAAAATTGAAGATCATCTAAATCCATTTCATTCTAATTTGGAGCTCATATTAACTGCAAACTTAAATGACAAATCAAATGTTTGCATGCACATATGCATGTAGTATCATATTTTGTAGTATCATATTTTTAAAAGGTAGAAATCCAAAAATTAAAAAATAATAAACTACAGTTAAAAGCAAAAGCAGAATAGGGACAAAGAATTTTCAGGCAGAGCCTCAAATTAACTCACGTGTCACACATTATTTGTGTAACTGAATGAACTCAGGAAATAATTTGCTCACTAGCGAAAATTGGGGAACAGGTAATAAAACTACAGGCTACATTTTGTCCTCTACATGTTCAGGAAAAGAAAGTGTGATAATAAAAGCTATGACTTTGCAAAACTAATGTTGTTAGATGAATATAAATCACTTTTATATATGAAAATAGTTGAAATCATCCAGCCAACTATGTAAACACCTCATGTGATGGGAAAATATTGCTTCTCCAGGAAGCCTGTTTCAGAAGAAATGAATAGACAACTCGTAGAACAAAAAGTAAAATAAAATAACATCGATGAAATCCTTAGTGCCATCCCACTTGGACTCCAAAATAGGAAACAGTCTTTTCTCAGAACTCACTTTTAAGTCCCAAGTACATGTTTTTAAAAGAAAATAAGAGATTTCAGTCCCTATTTCAATAAACATAGCTATATTGAGAGTATTATTTAGGTTTAATTTACTCCTCTGTATTTAATGAAATACAGCAGACTAATATCCCTTATTTTGTAACTACAATAGAATAATATTGAAGTATGCATTTGTACTTCTGTATTTCACGTAAATAATAAAAATAACACTAACAGAGTTGTAATTTATTTGAGATACATAAAAATATTTTACTCATAAAATGTTTTCCTTTTGTTACAGATTTTCATTCAAAGCCAAATATCTTATTTCCATTGGACTGGATTGTCTCGTAAGGGAATTAGCAGTTCCTGGACCTGGGAGGATAACTCCAAACCCTCTCACAAAATGTAAGTGTCTAGAATAGATACTAGATAAGTTCTGTAATCACATATTCTTGTTCCGAGTTCTGAAAACATAGAAAATGTATACATGCATACATATACATGCATACATACACAGGCAAACAAAAATGCATGTGCAGACAAATATAAATGCATACACAAACACAAAAATGTGCACCAACATCTAAAGACCTCTAAGTCAGCTATAGAGATGAGCACATGAGAAGGAAAGGGGGATTTTCAACTTGACCTCTGTGGGTGCATTTCTCCCATAGTACTGCTTAGCAAGTTTAAGTTACCATGAGAATAATCTCTATCAGGAAGAAAAATACAGCACCTCAAGTTTGACCCAATATCTCATTATCTGCACGGGTGAATGTATATTATTATTTTACTCTATTAGTTTTCTTTAGATTTATTTCAGGTGGTTTTAAACAGTCTAATGATGGAAGCTGTGGAAGTTTGACAACAACACGGATGGTTGCTTCTGACTGCTCCAAGTTCATGTACTACATCTGTGAGATGAAAGATGCTTGTCTTGCTGCCTAATAATGAGAACAAAAATAACAGCAATGGCACACAACTTAAAAAGGAACAAAATTTCCTTACAATAACACGATCATTGGAAGTTCTGAAATCTCTTTTGTCCTTTCAAAATCTTTAGTATTCTATCAACTATATTACCCAATTTCATTGGATAGGTTATTTACTGTTGACTTATAGGAGTTTCTTATGTCATAAACACAGTGCTTTACTGGGTATTTGCTTAATAAATTATCTTTCAATCCATTGTTTGTAGCTTTCTTTTCTCTCTGTCTTTGTTTTGTTTTGTTTTTATAGAGAGATTTTTGCTATAGGGCATGTGTGCTTGCTGGATAGAGAGAGAAAAAGAGATTGCTTGAAATGTTTCTTTTAAAAGTTATTTTTTTAACTTTATCAACACCACAGTTTATTTGTAAACATGTTACATGGGCGACACTTTATACATTTCATTGTAAAATATTAACATCGTAACAGAAAGCAATCCACTTTACTCAATCACAGTGTTGGTATTTTAAGATCTTTAAATACAAGTTGTATTTGAAACACCGAACATGGAAAAAAACATGAATGGCAGAGAAAATAGAAAACATCTAGGAAAAGAAACCAATGTCCTCCCAAGAAAAATACAAAAACTTCTGACTGTATTTTTTAAAAAGGAAGAAAATCAGATGATTATATTTTTAAATGATATAGTTTTATTTTCTTTGGACTCATTGGAGAGGTAAAATTGTATCATACTAAATTCTGACCTTTTTGAAATGTAATCTCTTTTCTCTTGTTTTCTATAGAATATTCAACAGGGATTAAGCTAGATTTAGGGGATGTAGGAAAAAGGGTGAGGAAGTGACACATAGCCAAATGAAATTACTTTCAACATTTGCAAAAAGAAAAAAAAATATGATAAAAATTTCTATGAATCTTTTTGGGAAATAATGAAAGTTACATTTTAAATTGATATTTTTGATGAACTGAATCAACTGCTAAGAGTTAAGAGATGCATCTTTATATGAGTTAGTGTAAAAAAGAAACAAAGCCAAATTCATCAGGCAAGTCACAAACATCAGCATTTCACATTTTGCTAACTAACAGTTCTAAAAAGGCAGTCGGTTTCTCCAGAGAGTGTAAGAGAGCTTCAGCTGGTAATCAGAGGATTACTCTTTTCTCTCTCAACTCAAGAAAACAGAGTTGATCCCATGTTTTTTCAGTACTTCCCCTAAAAGTTTCCATTACACAGTTCTGTATGCTCTTCTATCATCTCTCAAAAGAAAGAAAGCAGTAAATCACTGCCATGGTTGCAGATTGTGACCCACCAAAAACTGGCTTCACTGCCAACAACTTCGAAGGCTTAGTTCTTTATTAGTATACATGTCATTATGTTTGGCGTCCATTATTATTATTATTGATACAGGAAGAAATAAAATAACCACTTAATTTTGTTTTATATTTTATTTTATACTTCAATTTCTTTTGTACATTCAGTCACATTATTTAGCTTGCAAAGTGAATATTCCAACACGTATACATTTCTCACCAGTCCAGGTGACAATACTACAATGTTATCCTTGACATTTCTTTGTTCCATAAATTCTTTGCCTGTTTTTCTCCTTAATGGTCTTTCTCAGACTCTACTCCTTCACCCACCCTCTTCCCACGCTATATCTAGTATTCACAACCACGTGCTATGTTTCAATATCCTTTAGTCATTCAGTTTCAGTCATCACTCACTATATTTTAAGTGGAGATAGACAATGTCCCTCTTTCATAGCCTGGCTTGCTTCACTAAGCAGTAAATCTTCCATATTCATTCACTTTCTGTCAAAAGCCAGGGTCTTGTTAGTTTTTATGGCTGAGTAGTATTCCATAAAGTATATGAGCCACAGTTTTTCAATCTATTCAACTGTTGGTAGGCATTTGGGTTGGTACCATGTCTTAGCAATTGTGAATAGTGCCACAATAAACATCAATGTACAAGCACTTTTCTGATTAAGAATTCTCTGTCCTTTGGGTAGATACCAAGAATTGGGATTGCTGGATCATATGGTATTTCTATCTGTAGATATCTGAGGAATCTCCAAATTGTTTTCCATAGTGGCTGGACCAATTTACATTCTCACCAGCAGTGTAGGAGAGTCCCCCCTTTCACCACATTCCTGACAGCACTTAACATTTTTTGTTTTGTTAATCTTAGTCATTCTGATTGGGGTTAGGAGGTAGCTCATTGTGGTTTTGATCTGTATCTCCCTTACAATGAGGGATGTTGAGCATTTTTTTATGTGCTATTTGGCTAAGAATGTGTCTGGTACTTTGATTGGGATTGCATTAAATATGTAGATTAATTTGGGTAAAATTGCCATTTTGATTATATGAACTATTCCAATCCAGGAAGATGGAATGTCTTTCTTCTTTTTTGTGTAATATTTAATTTCCTTTTTTAGTTTCTCATAGATTTCCTTGTGGAGGTTTTTTAACTTTGGTTAGATTTATTCCTAGGTATTTTATACTTTTTGTGGCTATGGTAAATGAAATTATTTTTGTCAGTTTTTTCTCAGTCTGCCTGCTGTTTTGTATATAGATTTTTTCTTGAAAAAAAATTTTTTTTGGAGAGGTTTTTCCCTATAGGGCGTGTGCACTCGCCAGACAGACAGAGAGAGACATAGAGACAGAAAGTGAGAAATCACCCCCC
>NW_006204438.1:229980-230802 GCF_000334495.1 Tupaia belangeri chinensis | reverse complement strand
CAGTTTTTAGTGGAAAAGTTTTCAGCTTTTCTCCATTCAGGATGATGTTCACTATGGGATTTTCGTAGATAGCTTTCATTGTGTTTAGAAATGACCCTTCTATGACAAATTTGCTGAGAATCTTGATCATGAAGGGATGTTAAATAATATCAAATGCTTTTTCTCCATCAATTGATTTGATCATATGTTTTTTTCTCTTTCTTTCTGTTAATATGGCGTATTACATTGATGGTTTTGCATATATTGAACGAACCTTGCATTCCTGGAAAAAAGCTTACTTGGTCATGATGTATAATCTTTTTATAAATTGCTGGATATGATTTGCTAGTATCTTGTTAAGAATCTTTGTGTTTATATTCATCAGAGAATAGGTCTATACTTTTCCTTCCTTGTTCTGTCCTTATCTGTTTTAAGGATAAGGTGATGGAGGCTTCATAGAATGAATTAGTGAGAGATTCACCCTTTTGTATCTTTAGAAATAACTTGAGCAGAATGGGAGTTAACTCTTCTTTAAAAGTTTGGTAAAATTCAGAGTTGATGAAATCAGGACCACGGTTTTTCTTTCTTGGGTGGTTATTTAGTACTGATTTAGTCTCCTGGCTTATTATGGGCCAATTCAGACTTTCTATATCCTCCTGGCTCAATCTTGGTAGATTATATGTGTCCAGATATTTGTCCATCTCATCCAGATCTTTTTGCTTTTTTCGCATGTAGTTATTCATAGTATCCTCTAATAATGTTTTGTATTTCTACTATGTCTGTTGTTATTTTGCCTGCCTCATTGCAAATTTGATTTACCTGGTTCCTTTCTTTCTTCTTAAT
>NW_006204438.1:224833-229826 GCF_000334495.1 Tupaia belangeri chinensis | reverse complement strand
TTTTATTTACATTCATTCACTGTGCATCATTACAGCATACAAAATGAGATTTTCCATCCAGAGTACACAGTATATTGTATCAATCAAGCACATCAACATACATGTTATTGTCAACAAATAATTTTCCATTTCTTGTTTCCTGTATGTTTTGCTTTTTTTTTCCCCCCCATCCTTGATTCCCTATCTCTGACCCTCTGCCATCTCCCACTCTCTTCCCCCACTGTCTCTGGTATCTATGTTTGCTTTCTATACTGTTTTCCCCCCATATTTTATTGAATTACTAAAGATCTTAATTAATCTAAATATTTTCATAGAACACACAGCTGATATATACATTTCCATGAACACAAGCCTAACTTTAGGCATCCTATAAAGTAGCACCTAGCTGGGGCTATATATCTTACTGCAGTCATCGAATAGATTTTTTTTTCTGAAATTTTTTTTCTAACTTAATTTATATTGTTTCCCTAAGCATCATCACAGCATACAAAATGTGATTTCCCATCCAGAATATACTGCATAGTGACTTAATCATGCATATTATTCAAAAATTTTCCATTCCTAATTTCTAGAATTTTTTTTACCCCTTTTTCTGACCCTCTGTCCTTTCCCACCTTCTTCTCATACTATCTCTGGTGTCTACAATTGTCTTCCATTCCTTTCCCACCCACATTGTATTGATCATGCTGTTGCTTTTCCAATTCTCTGAGACAAGAAGTAGTTGATCCATTGGCCTTCTTTCCATCTTCTTTTTATGTGCACTAATTGCTCTGTATTTCCCTCTTATGACTGCTTTTGCAGTGTTCCAAAGATTATGGAAGCTTGCGTACTCATTGTCATTGGCTTCCATGACTCTTGATTTTAGTCTTTATTTCTTCAGTAGTTGTGAAGTCATTCAAGAGTAGGTTATTTAGTTTCCAAGTATTTGTATATTTTTGAGGATTTCTCTTGAAATTAAAATCAAGTTTAATTCCATTTTGATCAGAGAAGATGCTGGATATTGTTTCTATGCCTTTGAAGCTGTAGAGACTTGCCTTGTGCCCTATGGTGTGGTTAATCTTTGAAAAGGTTCTATGTGGGATGAGAAAAAAGTGTACCTCATGATTTTTGGGTGGAAAGTTCTATAGAGGTCTGTTAAGTCCATTTCATTTATATTATCATTTAGATTCTTTATCTCTTTACTTATTTTTTGTCTAGATGATCTCTTCAGAGGAGATAGTGGGGCTTTGAGGTCTCCAAAAATTAATGTGTTGCAGTCTATCTCTCCGTTTAGATCTAACAGTCCTTTCTTCATGTATTTGGGTGTTCCTGTGTTGGGTGCATAGATATTTATAAGCATTATATCTTCTTGCTTAATTAACCTTTTTACTACCATATAGTGCCCTTCTTTGTCTCTTCTAACAGTTTTTGTTTTAAAGACTATTTTGTCAGAAATTAGTATTGCGACTCCAGCACTTTTTTGGCTCCCATTTGCATGGAACAGCTTTTTCCAGCCCTTTGCTTTTAGTCTATGTATATCTTCATTCATGAGATGCTTTTTTTTTTAGGCAACAGGTAGAGGGTTTCTGTTTTATTATCCATTCAGTCAGTCTGTGTCTCTTCATTGGATAATTTAATCCATTAACAGTCAACCTTATTATTGATATTTCCAGACTTGTCCCTACATTTACGTTGGCTATTTTCTTGATTGTCTTTTTTTTAAATTTTTTATTTCTGGCTGTTCATTCTTTAGTTTTCTTGGAACAGTACTCTCTTCAGAGTTTCTTTAAGAGCTAGTGTAGTGTTGGCAAATTCTTTCAGGTTCTCTTTGTCTAAGAAGATTTTAATCTTTTTTTCCCATATGAAGGATAATCTTGCAGAAAATAATAATCTTGATTGAAATTGTTCCTCTCTTAACACATTCAGTATGTCTTCCCATTCTTTCCTTGATTGCATTGTTTCTGTTGCATAGTCCAGTGTTAGCCTGATGGGATGATTTTTGTAAGTCACTTGTCATTTCTCTTGTGCCAGTTTTAGTATCTGTTGTGTGGTCTTGGCCAGTCTGGCTAAGATGTGCCTTGGGGAAGATCTTGGGTTGATTCTATTTGGGTTCCTTAGTATTTCTTGGGTCTATATGTTTGAGTGCTTCTCTGGATTTGGGAAGTTTTCTTCCAAGATTTCATGGAATAAATTTCCAATGCCCTTAATTGTTTCTTCACCTTATGAGATACCAATTATTCGGATATTTGAACGTTTATAGGACTCTAGTATTTCTCATATTATATCCACATGATTTTTTTTTTGTCATTTTCTCTATCTTTTTGGTGTTTTGTTTTTCCTCCCTAGGTCTGATATTTTACCTTCTGTATCAGAAACTTGATCTTCAGCGTGGTCTAATCAACTTTTAATACATTCGAGAGAGCTTTTGATCTCCTGTATTACAGACTTTATCTCTAGTAGTTCCATTTGACTCTTTCTTATAGTGTCCATTTATTCTTTCATATTGTGGAATGACTTCCTAATCTCCTGTAGTTCGTTGTTTCTTTTCTGTTCCAGCTCATAGAGTTTTTCCACTATGAATATTCTAAATACTTTCTCTGACATTTTGGTAACTTCCTCTGTTTTTTCAAGAGATGGAGGGATGTTATTATGTTCTTTTGATGGAGACATATTTTCTAGTTTATTCAGACCTGAGGCTCTTCTTCTACTTCTAGGCATTGGGAGACATATTCACTTTTGGAAACCTTTTAGGAGAATGTTTCTTTGGGAAAAAGTGTGTTTCCCTTTTGCTGTGGGTTGATGTGTGCCCAAGTCTCTCTTCTGCTGTGTTTAACAATGTGGTCCTCACAGGAGAAGCCTTCTATTCAGGTGTCTGAGGAGCAGTATCTCCTTTTTCACAGGTGGGTCAATAAAAGGGAGGATCCCTAGGAGCCTCACAATACAGGGATATTTGAGAACTATGATTCTAGACCTGTCTAGTCCCTCTGGGAGGGTAGAAGATAAGCAGGAGATGACAATATAAGAGGGAAGAAAAGAGTGTGAACAAGAATAAAGAAAAAAGTCGGCAGCTCCTCCAGGTGTTGGACATGGAACTGGGGCTCTGCTGGAGAACTGAGGCCTGTTTTGTGTGGAAACAAGAGGTAGGAAATTAACAAAAGACATAAGAGAAAAAAAAAGCTGCCTAATAAAAATCTGCCTACCTTCATGAGAGGGGTGACTCTGGGTTGGGGGTGCTGGAGCTGGGGCTGGTACCAGAGTCTGACCTAGTCTCAGGGTCCCTTGTTGGCCAGGAGTCTGGAGATGGAACTGGGGCTCTGCTAGAGAACTGAGGCCTGTCGTTCCTGAGAGGTGTGTCTCTGGTGTTGTGGGAGCTGGATCTGGGACTGGGGCCAGAGATTGGCCCTGCTTCAGCATCCCTTGGAGGTCAGAGGTCTAAATAGTTAATTTAAACAAAGGAAATTGATATTAAAGAGCACTGATCAAATTAAATACTTACCGCTTTCAGTTAAAAACCTATAAAAGTTACCTGCACACATACCTAATAGCACTAGGAATTCACGGTATCAAGTATTGGAAAAATAAATGAGTGATTCACAGTGATAAGAAATTCATATTAATATATTTTTTTTCTTGTAATAGACAGACATGACATGCACATGGTTTCTACCTTATCTAAGGCAAAGTAGAAAACTAAATGTTACTTCCTGCATGTTTACCCCAAACACAGCCCTCACTGTGCCTCAGGTAGACTGTTGAAAATATTTCCTTCTATGGCCATGGTATAGAATGCAAGTCATGTTAACAGTTTTAGAAAGGCATACATTTCCAGAAGTACATTAAGTAGACAAATATCAGTTCTATAAAAAACAGAAATTATCAGCAAAAATTATTAGGTTATGACATTCCCATATTTTCTAGTGCTTTATGTGTTTTAGATATATTTTATCTGACATATTAGTTTGGTTACCATGTTAAACTAGCAAACCATTACCCTATAAGAGCAGTTAAACTACCCTATAGCACAGCACAAACTTCCCAAAGAAGGCAGCTTGAAAAGTTGGAAAAGTGATTCTAATTATTCTAATTAACATTTGAGATACTAACATAATCAACAACTCAAGAAACAGTTTGAATTTATTCAATTTTTCATTCTCTTCTCCTCTATAACTATTCACATAAATTTAAGAGCCAGACTGCTAAAGAATAGGTCTTCAAAGGAGATTTATCACTTAAGTGTTCTGACTCAAAAACAGCCTTATTATGCTCCAAAAATGTAATTCTTTTTTTTTAATTTTTTCAAAATATTTGTTATAATTTTGTTTGGGACTCTCTAACAACAGAGACAATATGGTTTCAAATATTTTTGAGAAAACATTTACATGTCATCTCCTCAAACTGTTGACTAGCAAACATAAAGCACACAATTCACACATAAACCTTCTCAATTCAACCCTGCCTACCAAATATTCTGTGATATGCCATCTACCAGCAAAGATCAGTCTGTTTTTCTTCCTTCAAATTCTTCCTCAAAGTCATCCTCTGGTTGTGGCTGCTGTTTTGCAATCTCTACTGATTATAATGATGGACTGGAAAAGTCCAGGTTATTTAATGGTATGAATTCTTTCATATAGTTTCCTAATTCTCTCTGCCAGGAAGAACTGTTTATGGTGTGGAACAATCTTTCCAAGAGCTTCTGTTAGCTTACTTGAGCTCTAGCTTAATTCCAACACTCTCTGGTTTAATTTTCATATATGACATTCCAGCCAAAGCCTTGTGCAATAACGTGTATTTCTAATTTCTGTTTCAAGGCAACAGGTAATATTGAACTTATGCAAATAACCATTCTGCCACAAAATAAGGATTTCCACTTGCAGGAAGATGAATTTGAACCCCTACTTCTCACCTCTGACAAAAATCAAGTCAAGGTGGATCAAAGATCTAAATCTGAGACCCCAAACTATAAAGCTGCTCCTGGAAAACACCAGAGAAACTCTGGGGGATATTGGGGTAGGGA
>NW_006204438.1:224433-224822 GCF_000334495.1 Tupaia belangeri chinensis | reverse complement strand
CTTCTTAAATAAGACTCCCAATGCGCAGTCAATAATCCCCAAAATAGACAAGTGGCATTACATCAGACTAAGAAGTTTCTGCATGGCAAAAGACACAGTAATTAGTGTGAATAGACAGCCCTTAGAATGGGAAAATATTTTTGTAAACTATGCATCAAATAAGGAACTGATAACCAGAATTCACAAGGAACTCAAGCAGCTGTTCTGGAAAAAGAAAATCAATCCTATTAAAAGATGGGAGAATGAGTTGAAAAAAACACTCTCTAAAGATGACATACGAATAGCTAAAAGGCATATGAAAAAATGCTCAACATCCTTCATTGTAAGAGAAATGCAGATCAAAACAACAATGAGATGCCACCTTACTCCAGTCAGAATGTCTAAGATTA
>NW_006204438.1:218393-220509 GCF_000334495.1 Tupaia belangeri chinensis | reverse complement strand
CTTCATTGCAGATCTGATTCACCTGGTTCTTTTCTCTCTTCTTCTTGATAAGTCTCACTAGTGGTGTATCAATTTTGTTTTTCTTTTCAAAGAACTAGCTTTTACTTTCATTTATTTTCTGTATAGTTCGTTTATTTTCTATTTCATTTATTTCTGCTCGTATCTTTATTATTTCCTTTCTCCTGGAGTTTTTTTGGATCTTTTTGCTGTTGCTTTTCCAATTCTCTGAGGCATGATGTTAGGTGATCTATTTGCCTTCTTTCCATGCTCCTCTTCTGTGCACTAATTGCTATGAACTTCCCTCTTATGACTGCTTTAGCAGTGTCCCAAAGATTATGGAAACTCGTGTCGGCATTGTCATTGGCTTCCATGAACCTCTTGATATCAGTCTTTATTTCTTCAGTAGTTGTGGAGTCATTCAGGAGTAGGTTATTAAGTTTCCATGTATTTGAGTATTTTTGAGGATTTCTCTTGAAATTAAACTCAAGTTTAATTCCATCATGGTCGGTGAAGATGCTGGGTATAGTTTCTATGCTTTTGAATCTGTAGAGGCTTGCTTTGTGCCCAATGATGTGGTCAATCTTCGAGAATGTTCCATGTGGCGGCTTTAGAAAAAAGTGTATCTCGAGGTTTTGGGATGGAAAGTTCTATAGATGTCTGTTAAGTCCATTTGATTTATGATATCGTTTAGATCTTTTATCTCTTTACCTATTTTTTGTCTAGATGATCTATCCAGTGGGGATAGCATGAAATTCTATTTCACCAGTTCAGTCTTATGTTCAGTCTCTCTTCTGTTGAATTTGCAGAGCTACTGTGGTCTGATCTTTCCCTTTAAATCCTTTAAGTTAACATTCAACGTTATTATTGATATCTATTGTCCCTAGCATTAAGCTGAACATTTTCTTGGTTTCTTTTTGTTTCCTTATTTCTGTGTGTATGTCGTTAGTTTTACTGGCAAAGCACTCATTTCAGAACTTCTTGAAGAGCTGGTCTGGTGCTGGTAAATTCTTCTAGGTTTTATTTATCTGAGAATGTTTTTATCTTTTTTTCTCATATGAAGGATAATCTTGCCAGGTATAGTATTCTTGGTTGAAGCTGTTTTTCACTTAACACTTTGAATATATTTTCCCATTCTTTCCTTGCTTGTATTCTTTCTGATAAGAGATCTGATGTTTGCCTGATGGGATAACTTTAATAAGTTACTGATGTATCTCTCTTGCCAATTTTAGTATCTAGTCTTTGTGAATTTGGCCAATCTGGCTATTATGTGCCTTGGAGAAGACCTTGGGTTGATTCTATTACAGATCCTGTGTATTACTCGTGTCTGGATATTTGATATGCCTCTCTAGATTTGGAAAGTTTTCTCTCAGGATTTCATGGAAAAGATTATCAATACCCTCATTAGTTTCTTCTGAGATACTAATTACCTGAATGTTTGGGCACTTAATGGTATCTAGTATTTCTTGTTTATTTTTTTTTTAGTTATTTTTGATTGATTTTTTTTTTGGGGGGGGAGAGGTTTTTGCTATAGGGCGCGTGCACTTGCCAGACAGACAAAGAGAGACAGAGACAGAAAGCGAGAAATCACCCCCCGGGGGGATGGCCACACCGCAATCCCTTCTCCTCCATTCTCCTCTCGGTATCCTGGGCATGCACGCACACGCGCCCGGCGTGAGTTTTAAGCCACTGGATCCAGGACGCGAACCACGGTCGACTACATGGGAGTTCAGCAACATAGCCATTACACTAACTGCTGGTCACTCAATTGATTTTTTTTATTAATATTTATTTACTTATTCATTCAGACATTTCTATGAGTTCCACTATATTGTCTGTGGATGATGAAAGATGGTTCTATTCCCTTAGGGGAGAGTTATTTTCTTTGTTTCTCATATCCTTGAACTTCTCCAGCAGTTTCTGGTCATCTAATGGATTATACGTTTCTCTCTAATTTCTGGAAGTTAATTCTGAGCTTTTAGAGATGTGCAGGAGGAGGCGATCTGTAGTATCTCTGCAGTTCCATTTCCCTTATGCTCATCAAGCAACCTGCACTTCTTTTTTTTTTTTTTTTTTGGGGGGGTTTTTTTGCTATACGGGGGTGGGTGCTCGCAACACG
>NW_006204438.1:214061-218363 GCF_000334495.1 Tupaia belangeri chinensis | reverse complement strand
TCCAGGGGGGATGGTCACGCCGCAATCCCTTCTCCTCCATTCTCCTCTCGGGATCTTGGGCACGTACGCACACGCGCCCGGCGTGAGTTTTAAGCCACCGGGTCCGGGACGCGAACCGCGGTCGACTACGTGGGAGTCCAGCGACATAGCCATTACGCTAACTGCTGGTTCCCAAGCAACCTGCACTTCTGACTTTGTAACTGGATATTGTAAAGGCCTCACAGGGAATAGGTGCACTAGGGCTGAGTTGCAGGGTTTCAACAGGGAGTTCAGAGGTGTGTGGGAGGAGACAAGCCACATTGTCTCTGCAGCTCCATCCTTCTCCCTGCTGCTTACTGTGCAGTCTCTCTTCTCTGAATTTTAGAAGTTTAGTAGTGAATTCACATTTGGCAAATTGCTTAGAGAATGTTTCTGCATCTGTAAGACCATGTGTTTCCCTTTACTATAGGGTAATTCTGTGACAAATTCTCTCCTCTACTGTGTTTTGCAACGTGGTATCCACAGACAGAGATTTTTAGTTCAGATTTATAAAAAGGAGTTTCTTCCTTCACGTAGAAGGTTCAGTGAGCACTGAGGATTTCAACGACCCTGTCTGAGTGTTTTGGGGGTCTAGAAGATCGGGATGAGAGCATAACTTCAGTTGCCTTGGTCCCTGAACACACCAGGACACACCTCATATTTGAATGGCTTCTATCTGAGTGTTTCAGAAGTCTAGAAGATAGAGTTTAGAGCACAACTTTGGTAGCCTTGATCCCTGAACATGCCATGATGCATCTCAGATTTAAAATGGCTTCTGACTGTTTCAGGGGTCTCCACCTTTGTCCCTTTTCAGTTATCTGTTGGGGGTGATAGTAATATCTTTTAATTGATTGATATGCAATACATTATACCTTGAAAACACTGTATTGTACACTAAAATGTACAATGATTACAAGTAAGAAATTCAATGAAAAATATTGTATTTATTTACTTAGTTACTTAACAAAAGGAATGATTATATGTAATAATCTAATTCTGTTTTTTAATTTCATTTTCAAATAAAAAGTCCTTGTACTCATTAGAAAGTGGTAGATTCTAAGACTAGAGTAGGAAATATATGAGATGAGACTGAATATTTTGTGGCATCAGAAAGCAGAGAAATGATTTAAATCATGGGGAATGTTAAATGGATACAGGAGTCAAATAAAGAATTCCCAGTGGGGAAACCAGGCAGTGAAACAGGGTGATGCCACTGGACCTGTGTGGGACCTCCATGGGCATCTGAGCTCGTCAGCTGTGCCTGTCATCTGGGCTCGCTCAGACTAGTGGGTGATGGCTTGAAGATCCTTTGGGGAGGGCCTATTTCACTCTCTGTCCTCATGAAAAAGTATTAATAGATGAAGTTGCTTTTCTTTAAACAATAATGTCTAATAGCTAAAAATAGATTTTGAGCCATAAAATAATTAAAGCTGTATTTAATGACAATAAAATCATAAAATAAATAGATATAATAATACAAAAATGATTAAGAAAATAGAGAAAGAAGGAGAGATGACCAATTTCTTGTGTAGAAGAATTCAAAATAAATTACGTAGCTACTCTTGCCTCAAGAGTGTGGAACGTTAGTCTCTACCACTTTAGCATATACTGTACATAGTGATTTCAATCCAAAGAGTGTAAGAGAAATAGGGAAAAAAAGAATCACATTGTAGTTGAAAGAGCTGGCCGATACTCAGCAGAGTGATTAAAGTTAACATCCATAGTGATATGTCATAATGACAGTATGTCCCCTTGACAGGGTGTGATGATATGGCACACTACCTCAGGTTCTTCGTCCCAAAGTACGAATTTACTCATGAGACAGTCTTCAGATATTATTCATAAATTTGAGATGAATGAGAATCATGTGGTTCATTTTGAGAGAAAATTCCTCTCCAGCTATGAACCTGTGAAATAAGACAAGTTTGTGCTTCCAGTATACAGTAGTCAGACAGGCATGCTATATGAGCTCCAATTTCAAATGGACAAAATCTGAAGAAGGAGAAATGGATCCCAAGCAAGTTCAAAACTTAGCAAGGCAAATTCTTAGCAGAAAAACACTCTCTGGCTTGATATTCTGCCTACTGAGATGGCAGCACTGCCCCAACACTTGGGAAGCAAGTTCACTCTCCAGAAACCAGGCCAGTAGTCCTGCTCTATCTGGACTGCTGAAACAGAGGAGGAGACCAGCACGCCCTGTGAGCTGTGGAGATTGCCTTGTCACTTGGGCCCATGTTGTCAGTGGTAACCTTGGTTGTTTTGGGGTTAACATTGGAAACATTCTTCCCTTTTGTTGAAAAATAACACATATTCATAGCTGGATAGCTCCAATATCTCATCCTGTAGAATCCCAGTGTGGCAACAGTCTTTCATTCTATCCTAATTCTTCTTCTTTTTAGTGGCATCTCAGTATTTCTTCTGTAGATTCACATCTCTGTGTTGTCTTTCCAGTTAGATGAGTGATTAAGTCTATTAGTCAGATCCTTTATCTTTATCACAAATTACTTCTTGTCACACTGTTGATATTCTCTATAGGACAACAGATAGTATTTTCTTTCTTTCTTCTTTGTTTCTTTGTTTCTTTCTTTTCTTTCTTCTTTCTTCTTTCTTTCCTTTTTCAAATATGGGTAGACTGAGAATTTTTCAAATATTTTGATCTCATTCCTGTTTTTTAATAATTTCTTAAAATAATTTATCTGTTTTCTCTGACATTTTAGTAAAAGCAGTAAGGAGACTAAGACCATGCCTTCAATTCAATGCTTAGATCTCCTCTGCTATTTTTATTGAATTCCATGCATTAACATACAATCTTTACAAAACCATAGAACACAACACAAAGTTATTTGCCACTTTATACCAAAAATCACGTTTTATTCAGTTTCTAGTGCCATGTTTATTATTTCCATATGAGATCATCTTTAACATCCACATACCTACCAAGAGTTCCAAGTAGAAATTTTCTCACATACCTCTTGAAATTACTGAGTATAAGGAAGTTCCAAAGTCACTTTCTCAATTGTCAATGTTTCTTACAGCATATTCCACTTCTCTGTACCAAAATATGTTATATTACTAAGGCTATAACAAAAACAAAGACTGGGTGAACAAAACTAATAAATTGATTTCTCACAGTGTGTAAGTCTAGATGTTTAAAATAAAAGTGTCAAGAGGATGGTTTGTTTTTGAGATCTATGTCCTTGACATGCCAGTAGCCGTCATGTGCTCACATGGCCTTTTTAAAATAATTTTTACTTAATTAGATAGTTTATTAATTATTATTTTAATTCATCAGAGACAGAGGGAGAGTGAGAAAGGAAGCCACCAGATCTGGAACTTGAACCGTGGTCAGCCATGTGAGAGTCCAGCGTCCCTATGTCACTTGTTGGTCCATCAACATGGCATTTTTTACAGATAAGCACATCTCCGCTGTCTCTCTGTCTCTCCTTACACATACATGGGCCATATTTTTTTGTGCCCTATTCTTATGATATTGGTTAACCTTATTTATGTTTTTAAGGCCCTGTCTTCAAATACAGTCACATTAGAAATCAGAGCTTCAATATAAACACTCAATTCTGTTTATAATAAATCCCATTCAAGACAGTCTACAAGATATCTAGCCAGTGCACTATAAAATTGTCAAGATCATCAGAAACAAGGAAAATCTCTCAAAGCAAAGAGGAGGCTAAGAAGACATAACAACTAAATGTAATTTAATGAACATGGATTTCTGGAATAGAATGTGAATTTGGACTAACAACAAAATACTTCCAGGATCCGTAATGTGATGCAACACTAACGCATGCTCTGATTGCTTAGCTCAGTCAGAAGTCTCAGTAGATAGCAAAGTCCATTCAGTTAATACAACCAAATTCGAAGCAAAGATGAATTCCAGTCATCTGGGGAAACTAAAATCAGGATCCGCTTGCCCAGAGGTATTACCAGTTGGCCCATCCAGAATTACGGACTAGATGATGTAGCAAAGATTTATCCCTATCACATATCACTTAGAAAGCTAGCAAGGGTGGTTTTCTCCTCAAATGCAGAGGCTACTACAATGACATAAGGATGATAAACACTCAGGAAATCATAACACCTCCAAAACTAATAAATGCCAACAACAGACCACAAAAAAGGGGAACTATGTAAAATGATAAAGAATACAGAATACTCTTCAAGAAGTTCCATTAACACTAAGGCTAAATAAAATTTAGAAACAATACTAAAACAGGGACCAGCAGTTAGCGTAATGGCTATGTCGCTGGACTCCCATGTAGTCGACCG
>NW_006204438.1:201327-213816 GCF_000334495.1 Tupaia belangeri chinensis | reverse complement strand
AAAAAAAAAAGAAACAATACTAAAACAGAGAGAGAAGTCAACTGAGCAATTAAAACATAAAACAAAACAATGAAAAATAAAAAATGAAGACAATATAATAAAAAAATTCAATGCCAATCTTTAACTGTAAATTCAATCAATCTGAAGATTTAATCAGTGAGTTTGAAGACAAGATTTTTTTTTAATACCCAATAGAATCAACAAAAAGAAGAAAAGCACTAAAAATAAAATCATCTGAGCATTATGGACAATATCAAGATATCTAACCTCTGCATAATAATAATTCAAGAATAATAAGAAAGAAAGAAGATCATAAAGCATATTTAAGAGTATGGCCCCAAACTTTCCTACTACAGGGAAAGGTGCCATCATTTAGGTAGAGGAAGTGCAAAGAAACCCATTCCTACTTAATCCAAAAAAGTCCTCCAAGACCCATGATAATCGAAGAACCAAAATTCAAAGACAAAGGAAAAATTCTAAAAGCAGAAAAAGTTTAAAAATGCTAAGAGTTCTAATACAATCATCAGTGTATTTTTTTATTTTTAATTATTTTTTTAATTTTTGCATTAGGGCTTGTGTGCTCAATGGAGAGAGAAAGTGAGAGGGACAGTGAGAAAATCACACTCCAGAGAGGATGGTAACCTATATTCTTTTCCTGCGATTTTGGACATGCACACGTATACCTGATGTGATTTCAAGCTGCCAGGTTGGGGACCTGAACTGCACTTGGCTTCATGGGAATCCAGCACTTTAGTCACTACATCTTCTGGTCCCAATCAGTGGATTTTTTTAAAAGCTCAAAAGAGTGCACAATGATATATTCAAAGTTCTGAGTGAAAAAAAAAAAAAGAAAAGAAAAGAAATTGTCAAACCAGGAACATACTTACCAGCAGAACAATCTTTTAGCAATGAGTGAGATATAAAAACACACAAACGAAAGCTAAGCTTATCACTATATCTGCCTCACATGAATAGCTAAAGGGAGTTCTATGAGAGGAAGGAAAGGCCACAAATTGTAAGCAATTTTATCCCACATACATGGGTTAAACACAAATCTATTAATAAAAACTATAGCTAATGTAAATTGGGCATACCTATCAGCAAATTCTAACATCAAGAGTATCAAACATGAGGTGAAGGGGTATAAATTTAGTTTTTGTATGGAATTAAAGGCAAATTGTTACCAGCTGAAAATGTGCTACTATAAATTACAGAACACAATGAGGACAGAACTAAGCTTACCCTCTTCCACAAACGACCTAAGTTGTCCTTTATGTACACTTGCTCTGTTTGGAAACGTGTAAAAATGTGTTCTTGTTTGTTTGTCTCTAGATTTTTGCCATAGGGCACATGCACTTGCTGGAAACAGTGAGAGAGAGTGAGCGTAAGTGAGAAATTACCCTCCAAAGTGCATGCAATCACTGCAATTCCTTCTCCTACATTCTTCCAGGATTTAAAGGACGCATGCTCATGTGCCCCACACGATTTTCAAACCACCAAGTCCAGGACTAGAACTGCGTTCTGCAATGTGGGAGTCCAGACCCTTAAACACGCCACCTGCTGGTGCCACGAAAATATGTTTTTAACATCAGAACTGGTTTTCCTTTAGTCAGAGTTTCTCCAAACTACAACTCTATAAAACACTTTTGGGTAGGTGTCAGGTCATCCTGTTTTTCATCATGAATGAAAATACAAAATTGAAATACATGTTTTACTAACCAGGATGTTTTGTTATTGACTGGTGAAAACAGAAAAAAGAAACATTTCTGCTTGTTCCCAGTGAGTTGAAATGCTCTCATTGCAAATTCATTACTCCATACAAATGCCACTTGAGACCACTCAGGAGGATGCTAACATGCTTCTGTTCTTCAAAATTGGATTATAGCTTAGAGGGAAAGGGAATCAAAAATCAAAAACGTAACACTATTTATGAAAAAAAAAATTGTTCCAAATATTTAAGCAAATTAACTATAGATATATTTTATAGAAACGAGGCACTGGGTAGTTTTCAATTTAATAACACTTAAAATATTTTATTAAAAATTACCTTTAGATAATGCAGGGAAGTACCACCTATAAATTCATATACTTGTATTTAATCAGCTATCTGGTCATTTTAGAGGACAATTATCTCATTATGGACATTTTGTATTGAGACCTCAAAACATTGATTGGTGTCTGTTACAAGAATTATATTTAGAATCTCAATATTTGGTGAAGCTCATGGAGATGTTAGTGCTGGTCTCTCTTATTATGTTTTTTGTTTGTTTGCTTTTTTAATTGAAGAGTATTCGTAGGTTTAAATTCTCTGCAAAATGGGCATGGCCCTTTAAATTATCTTGTCAACTCATCTCTCTGTAGAAAAGAAACCTGCATAATTCTCAGTAATGAAAAATGCAAAGGATGAAGCTCGAGGCTCAAATACGAATAGAATTTGTTCACATCCTCACGTGTAGCTGAACATTGCTGACGCTTACTGGGTAACAAGAGCAGATAAGACCTGGAGCAAAGCGGTATCATCCTCTGTTCCAGCTCGTACACATCCTCTCCGACTGACCACCAGGGTTTCTTATCTCTTCTCTATGCACCAGACTCCATAGCCAGAAGACTGGGACCTCACTGACCAGGTCTTGACAACGTTATCTAAAGGTACTGTTTTCAGACAGCTTACTGTTCCCACTGCATCTCTTGGTTTTTGTACACAGAATACAAAAAATACAGATTTTTAAAGCCAATCAAATAAATCTAATATTACAGCAAGGAGCTGACCAAATTCTCATTTAAAATTTACTTTAAAGTGGAATTACCTTCACTAAATATTTCGTGGCTCACTACTGAATATAAAAGACAGTTTGTTATCAACCATTTACAAATATCTCTTGCCTTGACAAAGTGTGGTAGAGAGCAAATGGCCACATCAGTGATAACAGGGTTTGAGCATTCAAGTTTTTATTTCACAAATTATGTTCTCTTATATACATAATAATGTTTTTCTATTTCACTTCCATGTCTAGACTTTGCTTATTTATATGACATAAGTCCTAATTTCTGAGTTACTTCAGACATAGTAAAGAGTTTTTAAAGGTATTATAATATTTTTATGCAATCATTTATTTTACAGAAAGATTTCTTCTGAGAAATTGTTAAAATGCCTATTTTTTTAATCATATTATGACAAATAAAAAGGGACAGAATTTCCTGAGGAAATAAAGATATGTAGAAAGTATTTAATTTCAAGGTACATTGGCAAACCAATGAGAGTAAGAATTGATAAAAATTTTATGTAGTGAAAATTTGATTTCATGTAAATTTGTTTGATCATAAAAATAATACTTAAAATGCTTCGATTAATAAACTTATCTAAATATTTACAAGGAAAATTAATATTTCAAAGAAAATATGGAGTTTTTGATGATTTCAGATATTATGGGAATTAAACAACACATTCCGCAGGAGCACATCAAAAATATTTGAGTGTTACGTGTAGGAGGTTCATTTATAATGCACTGTTACTAGCGGTCCTAAGAATATTTTACAAGTTATGAGATGCAAGTTACTTTGAGACTAAAAAATAATAATAATAAAGCTGGGGGCAAATATTAAAAAAAAGAGAGAGAGACCACAGAGGAGAAATTTAAGAATAAATCACTATGTGACATTGTCTATCTTCACAGTATTAATAACTCATAAAAATTGTTTTAGTATTTTCCTGGAAAGGAACAATTTTTCAGCAACATATAAATATTTCATAGACATTTCTATTCTTTAAAAATTAAAGTAAATAGGGAACCAGCAGTTAGCGTAATGGCTATGTCACTGGACTCCCACATAGTCGACCGTGGTTCGTGTCCCGGACCAGGTGGCTTAAAAAAAAACTCACGCTGGGTGCGTGTGCGTGTGTACCCAAGATCCCGAGAGGAGAATGGAGGAGAAGGGATTGCGGCGTGACCATCCCCCCTGGGGGGTGATTTCTCGCTTTCTGTCTCTATGTCTCTCTCTGTCTGTCTGGCGAGCGCACGCGCCCTACAGTGAAAATCTCTCCAAAAAAAAAAAAAAATTAAAGTAAATAATACATTCAGAAAACTCCAGGTACTATTTGAAATAACAATACTGAGGACCAGCAGATGGCAAAATGTTTTCATCATTCAACTCCCGTGTAGGTGACTGCAATTTGAGTCCTGGATCCAGCAGCTTAAAACTCAGTCTGGGCACATGAGCTCATGTGCCCAAAATCCCAAGAGGAGAATGGAGGAGAAGGGATCATAGCGTAGCCATCCTCCTGGGAGGTGATTTCTTGCTTTCTGTCTCTTTGTCTCTCTCTGTCTTTCCAGCTAGTGCACACACCCAATGGCAAAAATCTCTCCCCCCAAAAATTAAAAAGAAATGACAATATCAAAGGACCTAAGAATAGATGACTATAGCTAAACATTTTTAGGATTATTTAAAAATTAATAATTCAAAGCAAAAACATTTCTTGGAATAAAACTACAAAACTAAAATTTTACACATTGGTAGTTAAATGGGATGAAATAGTGATTTTAACAATATACGGTGAACGCAGAGATGCTAAACCTGAAAAAAATTACTCTTAATATAAAACTGTTAATATCTATATTTTTCAGAATTATACCTAAAAAATTTCCAAAGATGGATGAAAACTATACAACATATGCAGAAGCAAAACATCGTCATTTTGAGAAGCAGGTGCAAAAGGATGGTAAGTATTTTTTCTTTCTTCTCTTCCTGAACATAGATATTATTTTCTGCTCTCTGTTTAAAATTTTTCCTAAATATTTTGTTCTAATTTAGAATTCAAATAATGACTAACTTCTTTCCAAGATTTTGAATTCTAAGTGAAGATTTACCTGATAGACTAAATGGGGAGAGAGTAACATGCATAGATCTGTATTTCACATGGACGTGTTTGCAGTGCACAGTGGTAACATGGCTGGACCCACATTGGGAAGGTCCTAAGTTGTTGTTCTGTACATCCCTCAGCAAGGTAGGCAAACACACTTGTGCCCATGATTTAGGCACCTGACTGGAGGTAGACCTGGCATGAGAATCCTGCTGAGGGTTCCTCATTTTTTTCCCTCAAGAAATAAATGAGCCAAATAATCTACATAGCTTCAGAGAAGAAATAGCATGAACATAAAACATTATCCAAACTTTGTTTAAAACTCCAGAGAAAATAGTGCAGCTAGGGATTGCTGGAAAAATCATGAGGCATTTTTGCATATAAAAACATAGAACATCATTACCATGCCAACGAACTAATAGCTTATGCAGAAGTAAATAGATCTGCAAACTCCAAGCAAAGAACTGAATTACATGAAGAAAATGGTCAAGTTTAGAAGAGCGCCTAGCGTCACTGCCTTCCAGTTTCTTAGCCTCTGTACCGAATTTAAAGTAACTTGAGGAAAAAATTATGGTTCACAATAACTCAAATTGTTTGCTGCACTTTCATGAGGTTGCCAATTAGAAAATAATGGATGATTACATGTGTGCAAACACAATACTTGTAAAACCACAATATATTTTGTGCTTGTGGGCCAATAAAAATGATTAAGACAGTATTATTAGAAAAATCTTTCCTTTTTAAAATGTAGGTCTATAAATCTAATAACCCACTTAATTCTTAAAACATGAGGTGATCTGAAGATTATTTTGGTAAAGTTAGAGTAAATGACTTCCCTAAGTGATCAAGTTTAATAGAATAGGGATCTGACTCTCAGTTTAACTTTGTTTCCAATCATTCACTGTCCTTTCCCTAATAGGGATCTGACTCTCAGTTTAACTTTGTTACCAATCATTCAGTTTTCTTTCCCATATTGATTTCAAGTTGGAATACATTCAGGGGTCAGGGTCTTAAGTTTATGGGAATATCCCATCTAAACCCAACTCTTCAATTCAGTCTTTCTATTTTGGTCTCCTCAGTGTTTTTATTTGTTTGTTTGTTTTCTCTTTGGGCAGGGTCTTCAGTTCCATTGGCCTGGTATCTCACCGTAGTGATTTTTGGAATCTCCTGTTTTGCTCTTTTAACAACTAGAATCTTGGAATTCATGGGTAAGTTACTAGGTTTATGGCCTGAACCAAAGATCATCTTCCTTTTCTACTAGTTCCCTGACTGTGATCTCTATTCTACACAGACAAAGCTTCTCCTTCCACCTTAATGTCGTCACTTGGCTGTGTTCCAGGTTTCTCAGAAGTTTCTGATTCCTGCTTTATGTATACAGCATGAATGGTTTTTAAGATTTATCCAGGAAAAGCTGTGTTTGAAGATCATTCTGTGCCTAATTAACTTTCTCTCACCATGACAACTTCTTTCAAAGCCCTATTAGTTCTATAGCCATACTTCCACTTTGTAGCTCAAATTTACTAAAAAAATTTTTGGAGCTTATTTCCTTATTTCTCTCATGAGTGAAAGCAGCAGAGGACGAGAGAGTCAAAGATGGAGAAGACTACCAAAAGACCTTGACACCACAATTCACCTACAGCCTCATCTTACACTCTGTCAGGGGCACCTGTATGCTATGTGGTCTCTGTAAAGTTTTCAGACATCCCTTGAGAACACTGCCAGGTGGACCAGCCTCACAGAGTATATACTATTTTACCAGGGCACCACTATCTGGCTCCCATTTTTTTTTTTACCAT
Organism: Tupaia belangeri chinensis; assembly: GCF_000334495.1. Classification (NCBI taxonomy): domain Eukaryota; kingdom Metazoa; phylum Chordata; class Mammalia; order Scandentia; family Tupaiidae; genus Tupaia; species Tupaia belangeri. The sequence continues at coordinate 207,162 of NW_006204438.1, read as the reverse complement.
TTTTTCTTTGTTTTCCTCAAAAACAAATGATACAAACCAACACAACTGCTCTTCTCTAATATTACAGTTACTTTCTAATTTAGTCTAGTATCTAAAGGCTTTCAACATGTTAGTAAAATTGCCAAATAAATTTCTCTACAAATATCTTAAAAATGTCATCCAGCCACCCAGAAACCATTAATGATTTTTCGTTCTCAACTGAATTATCTTCAAACTCTCTACCTTCTATTGACTTAATGAATAATAATCTTATTTCAATCAAATAGTTCTAAGCGTCACTCAATGTATTCAACCAGGGTTTGAAATATTCTGATAGTTTGCTTTCCACCCCGTGTTCTCTGGGCTTCTATCCCCACACCAGTGTTGATGTTGTTTCCTCCATCTCTGCTCCCTTCCTAATGAACGGATCACTGCGTTTTGAAATTAGAGCCACCCCTCAAGAGTTTAATTCCTCCAGCTGTCTTTCTAATTCTCTGAACACATTTTAGTATTCTCTGTCTCAAACACAATTTGTAGCTTTTCATTGTTTTCACCCTGAAATATTTTTTATCTAGATCTGGATTTTCAAACTGAGGACTGTTGACACTGGGTGAAATGTTTCTTCATTGGAGAATTCATATTGTGCTTTGTGGAGTGCTCTACAGCATATCTGTACTCATCAGAGGGTCATAGATACAGTTGTTAGAATGTCTCCACACACAGGGAATGTCTCCTGAAGGTAGGGTCATCCTGAATTGTGAACTACTTTGCTGTGTAAATTTTCCTTTGCTATTAGACACAGAATATGATTCAAAATTAGATCAGTAACTAACAAATCTTTTACTGAAGAAGGCACAGTCTTCTTCAGATATACTTCTTGAGAAACTCATCCTGTTTAATGAAATATCTAAGCCTGAGCTGTAAACTTCATGGTGCAGACCCAGGTTTTTGAATTTGTGTGTTTGTGTTTGTGTGTGTGTGTGTGTGTGTGTGTAATTTTGACTGTACAAGTGTGAACACACACACAGGCATAATTACATACATTCACATATTTACATTACTAAAGTATATAAATAATTTCCTGAGTATGTAGTTTATACATTGAAAACAGGCATAATTGAGGGACCAGCAGCTAGCGTAATGGCTATGTCGCTGGACTCCCATGTAGTTGACTGTGGTTCGCGTCTCCGACCTGGGGGTTAAAACCCACGCTGGGCGCATGTGTGTGTATGCCCAAGATCCCGGGAGGAGAACGGAGGAGAAGGGATTGCAGCGTGGCCATCCTCCCTGGGGAATGATTTCTCGCTTTGTGTCTCTCTGTCTCTCTCTCTCTCTGTCTGGCGAGCGCACGGGCCCTATAGCAAAAGCCTCTCAAAAAAAAAAAAAAGGCATAATTACATACATTCACATATTTACATTACTGAGGTATATGAATAATTTCCTGAGTATGTAATTTATACATTGAAAATGTAATATTCAACAACTTCAGGTATGTTGACAGTCATACAACCAAAACTGCAGTCAATAGTAAACCATCTTCATCCCTGCAAAGGAACCCTCATACTCATTCACAGTTGCTCCACATTTCCATCTAACATGATAGCAGTGAAAACCATTAATCAACTTTCTGTATCTATAACTTTTCTGATTATGAACATTTCATTAAAATGCAGCCTTAATACCTGGTCTTTTCTGACTGGTTAGAGCTTACTCTGAGCTTCATGGTTCTTTCCAATGGATTTTAGTTCAGTTGTCACTATGACTGCCACAGAGATGACCACCATACTGGGCTTGAAAATTGCAGTCTCCACTCAACCCACAGGGACGGTGCCAATACCACGTATTTTGTCTACACAGTGGAGGGGCAGATGCAAGGGCTTATCAAATGGACAAGTTGCTGGTAGGATGCATTCCCATTCTTCAAGCAGTTTAGTTCCACTGGCATTGCCAACATTAGAGATGACTTTCCACGTCTTGAACCAAGGCATGTTAACTGTTGGCTCCAGCATGTCACTCATCAGTCTGATCAAAAATTGGGCCAAGTGTTATCGCGTTGGGATTATAGTCAAGTTTCTTCATGTAGGTGCTGACTTCATTGAGAATTTCTATATTCTGCTTCTGACTGCAGGATGGCTAATGATAATTCATTTTTTAACACCAGTAATTAGTTGTTTTATGACCAGAGTGTAAGCCAGAGGCTATGCTCACAGGTCTGCCCATTCTTGGGGATAGCAACCTCAAATACACCAACACCAGCAACAATGATCAGATTAGCACAATCGACTTGAATGTGTTGTTACCTACATATTTTGATTAAAAATTCCTTATCTGGACATAGCTTGCACATACTTTTTCCAAGCTATCTCTTCACTCTATTGTTTCCTTTGCTATAGGTGTGTTCCTTGGTTTGATGTTGTCCTGCTTATGTGTTTTTTGGGGGATTATTGCCTGTGCTTTAGGGGATCTTATTTAAGAAATTTTGCCTACTCCATGTCTTCAAGAGTTTCCTCTGTGTTTTCTCCAAGGGATATTTTTATACTACGAGGTTTTACGTCTAAATCTTTTATCTGATTTGAGTTGATTTTTGTTTATGGTGAGAGAGTCCAGTTTTATTTTCATCTGATGGATATCCAGTTCTTTTAACACCATTGCTAATAAAACCTTATTTCCTCCACTGCATTGTCTTGTGCCCTTTGTCAAAAATCACTTGGCTATATAATTTGGGGGTTATTTCTGGATTCTCTATCCTGTTCCAATGGTCTATGTGTCTCTTTTTGTGCCAGTACCATGGTGTTTTGCAATGTATTTTGAGGTCAGGTAGTATGTTATGTCCAACTTTATTCTTTTGCACAATATCAACTTGTTGACTTAAGGCCTTTCAAAATCCAAATATTATTTTTTTTCTTTTTTCTAGAGAGAGGTTTTTGCTAAAGGGCACATGCACTCACCAGAGAGACATAGAGCCAAATAGCAAGAAATCCTCCCCTAGGGTGATGGTGATGCCACAATCTTTTCAACTCCATTCTCCTCTCTGGACTTTTTTCTATTTCTATGAATAATGCAATTGGTAATTTGATTAAAAAATTCTTTATTTGATTGTCACAAACTGCATGAAAACTTTGGAAAATCATACTGCATGCTATAGAGATAAACAATGATTAAGTGCAAATGGGAATTTATAAAATTCTAAAATATCATTCTAAGAAGAAAGGAAAAAAAGAAAGATGCCTGTAATTATATTTTTGACAAAGTCTCTGTGTCCTGGGACTCAGTGATTGTCCCATAGTACTTGCTGTTCTCAAATTTCCTCAGGGAGATATCAATGAAGATATCACACTCATACATAGCTTCCAGTTTATCCAAGACCCAGGAATATATGAAGGAGTCCTTTCTCATCTCAGGGGGCTTGTTGTCAAGTTTTTTTATTTTCTTGGGTCACTCTCATCACATTTGTAGGTCAGATCACCAACATTCTGATTCTTCATATCCAGGGACAGGCAAGGCAATATGAGTTTTCTTTCCCGTTTTGGCTTTGAGTTAGCAGAGGATTCCACACCTGTGTTCTGGTGGAAAACCCACTGCAAACAAATGATTATTTTTAAATGTTTTCTCCCACTCTGATTGCTCTTCACTCTGTTGAGATTAATTTTTGAAGTCCACTTATTTAACTGTGAACTTTAACTTACTCATTTTTCTTAGGTTTCTTAGCCTTCGGGTGTCATATCTAGGAAATAATTGCCTATTCTATATTATAAGAATTTACATTTATGTCCACTTCTAAAAATTGTATTGCTTCATGTCTACCATTTCTGTGTTGGATGGTGTACAGTGTGCAGTGAATATTAAATTTATTTCTTTTCATTTGGGTCTTTAAATAGTCAACAGTATAACCTAGCTTTCAGAATATAGATCTTACACTTTTTTATTAAATTTATTTTTAAGTATTTCATTCTTTTTGTGCTAACAAATTGCTTCTTTGTGTTTTCAGATTGCTCATGGCTAGAATATAGAAATATATTAATATATTAACATTTATATATTGATCATATACTATCCAACCTTTCAGAACATTTTCTGAGTTCTGATATATTCTCAGTGGATTTCTTAAAGTTTCACATAATATTATCATGACATCAATAAATAAACAATTTTCCCTTTTTGTGCTTTAGTTTGAACAATCTTTTAAAGAATTATTTTATTTAACTTTATTTATTTATTTTTAATTTGAACAGAGAGTGACAGAGTGAGTGAGAGAGAGAGAGAGAGAGGGAATGTGAGAAAGCAAGTCACCAGGTCTGGGACTAGAACTGTGGTTACCCAAGTGGAAGTCCAGGGCTCTTAACTACCAAGCCACCTGCTAGCTCCACAGTTTGAACAATTTTATGTAACATTCTTAAATAATTTTCATAAGTGAAACCTCCTGTTCCAAGTTGAATGGTAGTGGTGAAAATTCACTACCTCATTTTGTTCATTATTTTAAGAGGAGAAGCATTTAGCCTTTCACTAGAGATTTCAGCCTCAGGAATGTGCACATTCCCCCCCAGAGATGACAATGGCTTTTGCAAGATTTCTTCGACCTACTCTGATCTCTTCTGAGACATTGGCTTGTGGATATTACCTTTGGCTTATACACAGTACTTATTGTTGGCTGATGATTTATTATTTTGATAATAACATAAAAAGGTAATCTATAGTCTGATTCACTTTAATTCATTTATTTTATATATGTATATATTACATCATTTTGTTTTCTTAGCAATTTCTACTTTATATATAATAATTGTTCATTCTATGAATTAATGTGTAATTATCAAGGCAAGGATACAGACATATTCATCATCTCCACTATTTCACATATCATTGTGTTGTGCACATTCGATATTAGTTCTACTTTTTTGTTTATTTTGTGTGTTTCTTCCCTTGAAGCATATATTGAATTGTCAGTGATCTTTGTTACTGTGCTGCAATGCATCGTTTCATAGTTTATTCTACATTTTTATATGTATTCTTGTTGTCCATTGTCATTTTCTTCCAAACGTGTCCCAACCCATTCCACGTACAGCTTATAATATCTATGATTACCCTCTCTAATGCTAGCAATTCTCTATCTTCTGCTAAAAACATAAGGAAGCAGGATGTGTGTTAAGTAGGGATAAGTACTATTTGTCATACATAGATTCTTATTTCACTTAGCATCATATAAGTTAATCCTTTTTGTGTCAAATGACAGAGATCATTTTTCTTTATGGCCGAGTATTTTTCATTGTGTACATGTGCCACATTTTCTTTATCCTTCCATTACTTTGGAGGTACTTAGATTGATTTCATGACTTATGTAAGGATAAGTTTGGAAGGCATTCTTTGACCAATATACTGATATCAGAAAGACATTCTTCCTACTCTTTGATGAATTTTACTAGCCTAACTCTTTTATTTCATTAAAAAAAAATTTCATTTAGTGGACCAGAAGATGATGCAATGATTACTTTGCTGGATTCCTCATGCCAGGCACGTGCACATGCATGCCCAAAATCCCTACAGGGGATGGAGGAATAGGAATTGTGGCATGGTCATCCCCCCGGGTGGTGATCTCACTTTCTGTCTCTCTTTCTCTCTAAAAACATTAATTAATTAATTAATTAATAACCATAATTTCTTTTTTTTCTTACATTTAACCAGTATGTAACTTTATAGCACATCAAATGAATTTTCCCATCATGACTACACTGCATATTGGTCCAGCCAAAGACATTACCATATGCATTCTAATCAATAGGTTTCTTTCCATTTGGGGTCCCTTAAATATTTGGCTTCTTTTTTCTTCCCCTTGAATCCTTCCTTATCGGCCTTCCCCAT
>NW_006204438.1:200813-201310 GCF_000334495.1 Tupaia belangeri chinensis | reverse complement strand
CGGCATTCCCCATTTCCTACCCTCCTCCCCAACTGTCTCCAGTATCATCATTGCTCTCCATGTGCCTGTCTTTTAGAGTTGTGCTTTCCAGTGTCACTCCTCCTGTTTGCCTTCCGAGTCTATTTCAAGAGGATGCTTAGGCTTGATTTTTTGTGTTGGCTAAATCAGTTTCTTTGGAGAGAGATTTGGAAATTTTAATACCTTAGCATACATATAAAGTATTTTTCATGACTTGTTTTTTGTTTTTCTTTACATTTTCCCCCTAAACTCCTTGATATAATCTACCAACTGGATATAGTAACTGAGTATAGATTTCCTCATGTGTCCTATCCTGTCCATTTCTAATTGAAAACTGGATCCAGCACTATAAAATTTTATATTTATATCCTCTACCCTTTCCCACCCTTTCTTACTTAGGGCAAATGCAAGTTTAAAATCCTATTAAGGAACCAGCAGTTAGCGTAATGGCTATGTCGCTGGACTCCCATGCAGTCGAC
>NW_006204438.1:193153-200399 GCF_000334495.1 Tupaia belangeri chinensis | reverse complement strand
ATGATTAAAAGACACAGGAATAAAAGTATTCCTTCTGAAGATTAAAGAACATATTAAGATTAAAATTGTGCTGGGCTGGACAACAGTGCAGGCTTAAGTGCTCTGTGAGATTGAGCCACGCAGTGAGGTTCCAGATCGGCATGTGAAAACCTCCGAGTATTCGGGGTATATGTATGCCCATTCTCCAGGGCTGGATTAACGTGGGGAAGGATCATGGTACTAGGAACCTGTTAAGGTTACTGTCTCCCTCTGTCTTTCTGCTTTCGTCTCTCTCTCTCTTACTCATAAGAGAAAAAAGTCGTAGAGAAATAAGTCACATCTCCTGTTTTCCCAAAGTTAACAATGCAGAGTAAAGTTTCACAGGGATGTCAAGCAGACCAAACCATGAAGACTTCTTTTGAAAATATAACAGAAGAGGACAAGTCCACATTGATAAACATGACTGTCACAAGGAAGCCATTTAACCCAGGTATGTAGGAGTGGGTTCAATGCTCAAACCAACAGCTCGCTTCTATTTTCTTTCAATATCTTCTAGTCTCCTCAAATTGGACTTTCTTACACATTAAACTAATCATGTGATCTACTTTCATTCTTACTTAGCTTTTAAAAAAGTCTAACTCCCAGAGATTCAATTTTTTATGTGCATATTATTTTACATTACTATTTCTCAAATAATACTTTTGATATTAAAAAGTAACTTTTTATCTTATATTCATATTATATATGCATCTTAATTATGCATTCAAAATGACTATATAAATAGGTAAATTGAGGGACCAGCAGTTGGCATAATAGCTATGTCGTTGGACTCCCATGTACTCTACCATAGTTCAAGTCCCAGTCCAGTGGCTTAAACTCACGCCAGGCGCATGTGTGTGTGTGTGTGCATGCCAAGATCCCAAGAGGAGAATGGAGGAAAAGGGACTGTGGTGTGACCATTCCCCCTGAGGGGATAATTTCTCATTTTCTGTCTCTCTCTGTCTTTCTGGTGAGCGCATATGCCTTGTAGCAAAAACCTCTCCAAAAAAAAGAGAAAGAAAGAGAGAAAAAAATAAGAGTTGAGATCTGCTGTGTATCAATAGATTTTATCTACTTAAAACAATCTGAAAGAAATGCTTTTTATTTTGAAGTATTTCCAGTTGGAGTTAGGACAGAAAACACCAACTTTGTTAGGAAATACTTTAGATGATTTCTGTTATGAACTTCTTCAGGTAGAGATTATGAGGGAAACTAGTTATCTTATTTAAAATCTTACCTAGAAAATTTTAATTTAATGCATAGACTAGACTACACCATACAAGATATAGGACATACTCCCAAGACCAGGGTTTTTTCTGCATGATAGAAATGAAGACTGTCGACCTTAGGAAATAAATATTTTTGAAAAACTGGAAAGGATTCCTCAGTCTCTCTATCCCAGATCATACCTCTCAGGATACACATTGAGTGATCTCTGGGAATGTCTTTGTTTTCAAGGAAACAAGAGCAGAACATGCAAAATTAAATGGTCATGTTTTAGAGAGGATTGTTATTATTTTTCACATGAATTGAAGACTTTTGAAGACAGTAGGCGTATCTGCAATAAAATGGACTTCACACTTCTTAAGATAGAAGATCTTGAAGAACTGGTGATGTATATTTTTAGTTTTCCATCTAACACTGTGTGTGTCTAGCCAATCAATATTCTTTGGATAACTCTAAAGGATTATTAACATTAGATTGTCTTAGCACAGTTTATGACTGGAATTTAATTTAGATAAAAAAATATTTCTTAAAACCAGAAATACAAATAGAAATGATGTTAGAATTTCATTTAGTTTATTTAATTTATCCAAAACTTAAATTTGCACAGTATGGTATAGGTAACTAAAAATTCAAGCACATAGCAAATATATTCTTAAAATATACAGTATTTTATCCAGGAAACTGAATATTTTATTGTGGATATTTTATAGAAAAAGGGCTTCAACTGTTTTTAAAAATTCATTATACCTGTAGCAAAATTAAAATAATATGAGTGATGACAGTAAAGCAGAAAGATAATTTAGAAGAATTTAAAACTGAATATCAATTAATTTTACCTCATACAAACTTGTAAATTATATTAGCTTCCAAAGGAAATGAAAATAAATGTTTTATAATCTTTATGACTTTATTTGGAATATGAAAATAATTTATTATTATTTCTGTAAAAATTTTATATACATATATAGGTATTAAATAATATTCCAGAGAAAAGACAGTCTTAACATACACTCAATGTTTGAGTAGTAAAAATGAAGAATCACTTGATTCTCCATACTAGGCCAACTACTTATTCACTGGGTTTCAACAACTAAGAAATAAAAATTAAAAAAAAAAAACATGAAAAACCAGAAAAATATCAAGAAAACAAAGTGAAAGTTGAGACCAAAGAGAAGATATTGATCATCTGGATTAACCTGTTTATTTCCTTAGAATGTTGCAATCCTTGTTCATAGCATAAACAATGAAAAATATCCTAGTTTGTTTATAAAACAAAGTAAAGTGGTGGTAGGAAAATATATTGAGAAACAGCCAGGTGAGTCAGTGAAAGTAAAATCTTTGTTCAAAAGAACAAAACAAAATAGAACAAAGTCTCTTGTAATCTTTTAGGTAAGAAGTATAGCATTTGTGTTCATGGTACCAGGTTTTTTTTTAGTAGTATAATTTCTGTATCCTTACCTATCCCACCCAAAATAATTGTAGAAACATTAAAAAAGTGAGCAGTATGAGCCCACTCAATTTTCACAAGAGACTATTTTACCCTAGTTGTTACCCTCATCCTATCTATACACTTGAAAGAAATTGAAAAGACATTAACATTTTGTATTCAATATCTTCACATATATTTATTTTCTGATAATGTACCCATTGATATTAGACATATTAACCCAAAGTCAATAAATATACACATGGGCAAGAAGCTGGCATGAGGGTTAAGAGGTTGGATTCCAACATGGCTGACTGAGTTCAGTCTTTGACTGACAACTTGAAAATCACACTGAGTAAATTTGCATGCGAGCCCCAAATCCGGAGAGAATAATGGAAGAGATACAATTCCAGTGAGACCAGCCCCTTGGATGGTGATTTCTCACTTTCTGTCTCTCTATCACTCTGGTGATAGTATGTACTCTATAGCAAAAATCTCTTTCTCAAAAAAATCACTATTAAAAAAATAGATGTACAGAGTCGTGTCCCGACCCGCAGGACAGTCGAACAGGTTTCCTGGGAGAGGGAGTGAGAGACTAGACAAACACAGAGTAGAGACAAGAGGAGGTGCTGATGAAGTCTTCTTCTTATTGAGGAAGAATGTCAGTTATATACAGGCAGGTGGGCATTGACTGGTTGCCCTAAATGCAAAGGAGATAGAACAGTATAAGTCAATCATTGATGTGGGTGGATCTTTCCCGTTGCCTAGAAACCCAACCAGCCCTCAGGGAGAACAGTTGGTCACATGATTTCTGAGAAAGGGTTTACTCAGTGAAGAAGTAAAACCTAATGGTTTCCAAGATGGTGGATAGCTCAAGATGGCTTCTGTATGCAGTGCCCTCCACAGAGTCTAAGACCTAGTTTCTGAATATAGAGACTCTCATTTTATGTCAGGTATCTTTATTGAGAAACAAAGACATCGTTAAACAGTATCAGAATTTCATTTTGTTCATCTAATTCATTTGCCAGTAAAATATCCATAGTACTAAAGATGCAAATAAAAAAATCAGGAAAGAAATGGCAAAAATTATCCATAAAATATGTCATATTTTATCAAAGAAATTATATATCTCATGATACATATAACATAGAAATTGCACCTCAATATCTCTGTAAAGGGAAGTGTACTTTTAACAAAATCAAGAAAAAACCTGACCAATGACAGTGAGGCAGGAGGAAAAGTTAGAAGAATAGAAAATTGAAGATCATCTAAATTCATTTCGTTCTAACTTGGAGCTCATATTAACTTCAAACTTAAATGACAAATCAAATGTTCACATGCACATATGTATGTATTATTTAGTAATATCATATTTAAATGGGGTTGAGACCCAAAAACCAAAAGAAAATAAAAACTGCAGTTGAAAATAAAAACAGAATGGAGACAAAGAATTTTTCAGTCAGAGCTTCAAATTAACTCATGTGTCACACATGATTCGTGTAACTGAATGAACTCAGGAATCAGTTGGTTCACAAAGGAAAGTTGGGGAATAGGTACTAAAACTGCAGGCTACATTTTGTCTACAAGTTTAGGAAGAGAAAGTGAGATTATACAATCAATGGTGTGGCAAAACTAATGTTGCTAGATGAATATGAATCTCTTTTATATTTGAAAATAATTGAAATCATCCAGCCAGCTATGTAAACACCTCATGTAATGGGAAAAAAATTGCTTCTGCAGGAAACCTATTTCAGAAAAAAAATGAATAGAGAACTTGTAGAACGAAAAATAAAATAAAATATCATTGGTAGAAACCTTAGAACCATCCCTCTGGACCCCAAAATATGGAACAGACTTTTCTCAGAACTCACCTTTGAGTCCCAAACACATGTTTTTGGAAGAAAATAAGAGATTTCAGTCCATATTTAAATAAACATAGCTATGCTGAGAGTATTACTTAGGTTTAATTTACTCCTCTACAAATAATGAAATAAGTCTGACTAATATCCCTTATTTTGTAACTACAACATAATGATACTGAAGTGAACATTGGTACTTTCTGTATTTCACATAAAGAATAAAAGTAACACTAACAGTTGTAATTTATTTCAAAACATAGAAATATTTTTACTCATACGTTTTCCTTTTGTTACAGATTTTTGTCCAAAGCCAAATATCTTATTTCCATTGGACTGGATTGTCTCGTAATGGAACCAACAATTCCTGGACCTGGGAAGATAACTCCAGACCGTTTCACAAAATGTAAGTGTCTAGAATAGAAAGTCGATAAATTGTATTATCACAGATTCTTGTTTATAGTTCTGAAAACACATAGAAAATGTATTCATCATACATATACATGCATAGGCAAGCAAAAATGCATGTGAGGACAAACATAAATGCATACATAAACACACAAAGGCATACAAACATCTAAAGACTTCTAAGTCAGCTATAGAGGTGAGCACATGAGAAGGAAAGGGGGATTTTCAACTTGAGCTTTGTGGGTGCATTTCTCCCATAGTACTGCTTAGGCAGGCTTAGGTTACCACAAGAATAGTCTCCACCGGGAAGAAAAATACAGCACCTCAAGTTTGACCCAATATCTCATTATCTGCACAGGTGAATGTATATTATTATTTTACTCTATTAGTTTTCTTTAGATTTATTTCAGGTGGTTTTAAACAGTCTAATAATGGAAACTGTGGAAGTTTGACAACAACACGGATGGTTGCTTCTGACTGCTCCAAGTTCATGTACTACATCTGTGAGAAGAAAGATGCTTGTCTTGCTACCTAACAATGAGAACAAAAATAACAGCAATGGCATACAACTTCGAAAGAGAATAAAATTTCCTTACAATAACACAATCATTGGAAGTTCTGGAATCTCTTTTGTTATTTCAGAATCTTTGCTTTCTTTTTTTTTTTTTGGGGGGGGGGGGGGAGAGGTTTTCGCTATAGGGCGCGTGCGCTCTCCAGACAGACAGAGAGAGACAGAGAGACAGAAAGCGAGAAATCACCCCCCAGGGGGGATGGTCACGCCGCAATCCCTTCTCCTCCATTCTCCTCTCGGGATCTTGGGCACGCATGCACACGCACCTGGCGTGAGTTTTAAGCCACCGGGTCTGGGACGCGAACCACGGTCGACTACGTGGGAGTCCAGCGACATAGCCATTACACTAACTGCTGGTTCCCAGAATCTTTGCTTTCTTATGGGCTATACCTATGTACTAGCTTTCGGTTGAGACAAGTGTTAAATACTGTATGTATTAGAATGAGGTGCAGCACACCCACACTCCTGCCTTTTCACAAGACTGTGAGGCCCTAATATTTACAAGCACATGTTGGTGGATTGAGCTCTTTTGATGAGGACTGGAAGCACAGTTCTCTATGTGCTCTCTCTGCATCACAAATAGATTTCTTGGTACTCCTGGAAACCTCAGTCACTGTTACGAACCTTTTGTTAGAGAATGAATGTCAAGAAGTATTAATCATTATTCTGTATAAATTTATTTGCATTGTTCTTGCCACTGACTGGGCCCTTGCTATTTAATTCTCAACCTTTAGGAGAGACATTATGGTACACTAGGAAGAGAAGAATGTCTTGAGAAAGGTCTGAGTTTGGATTCCGAACCATGCTTGTGTTCTCTGGCAAACCCAAACTTCTGAGCTGTAGTTTCTGTGTGTGTAAATAACATCCAGATTATTTTCCAAAAGGGTAGTACCATTGTGCATTCTCACTGCTGAGTATAGTAATTCCATTTGCTTCTGTCTTTCCAGCACTCAGTCTGTTGCATCATTTTGGGAACCATTTTAATCAGTGTATTATATAATCCAGATATGGTTTTAATTTGTATTCTTTAATGAATAATCATGTATATTATTAATATTTTTTCATGTTTTTTATTAATCATATTTCTTTAATATTACATTAGCTACATTATCCACTTTAATTGAATATGTTCTTTACTGTTGACTTATAGGAGTTTTTTATATCATGAATATAGTACTTTACTGGATATGTGCTTTATAAATACTGTCTTCCAATCCATAGGCATTGCTTCTCTCTCTCCTTAAGAGAGAATTTTTGCTATATGGCACATTCATTTGCCAGAGAGAGAGACACAGAGAAATTGGTTGAAATTTTTTCTCTTATGCTTTATTATTAAAGTTTTAAGTTAAGGGCCAGAAGGTGGTATAAAGGATAAGATACTGAACTCCCACAAGCTGACCATGGTTTGAGTTCTGAACTCAGCACCTTGAAAATTATTGCAAGCACATGTGCACACCCAAAAATCCGAGAGAATACCATAGGAGAAGGGATTGCTGCATGACTGGCCCCTCTGGAGAGTAATTTTCTACTTCCCTTTATTTCTGTCTCTCTCTAGTGAGCACACATGTGCTATAGCAGAAACCTAACAAAAAGGTTTAAAGTTTACAATGATTACTCTTTAAATAAATTCAGGTGAATTTTTGTGTATGCTACATGGTATAGTTCAAAGTTCTTCTTTGTTTTCAATGTAGATGTCTAATTATTCTTTTTTTTTTTTTTTTTTGGAGGGGTTTTCGTTTT
>NW_006204438.1:167707-193111 GCF_000334495.1 Tupaia belangeri chinensis | reverse complement strand
GAAAGCAAGAAATCACCCCCCAGGGGGGATGGTCACGCCGCAATCCCTTCTCCTCCATTCTCCTCTCGGGATCTTGGGCACACACGCACATGCGCCTGGCGTGAGTTTTAAGCCACCGGGTCTGAACGCGAACCACAGTCAACTACGTGGGAGTCCAGTGACATAGCCATTAGGCTAACTGCTGGTTCCCGATGTCTAATTATTCTAGTACCACTTTTCAAAACATTATTATTCTAGGGACCAGCAGTTAGCCTAATGGCTATGTCGCTGGACTCCCGGTAGTAGACTGTGGTTCGTGTCCCGGACCCAGTGGCTTAAAACTCACGCCGGGCGCATGTGTGTTTGTGCCCAAGATCCTGAGAGGAGAATGAAGGAGAAGGGATTGTGGCATGGCTATCCCCCCTGGGGGGTGATTTCTCATTTTCTGTCTCTCTGTCTGTCTCTGTCTGTCTGGCAAGCACACACGCCCTGTAGCAAAAACCTCTAAAATAAAAAAATTATTATTCTATTAAAATAGCATGATACTTTAAAAACAAACAAAACAATTGACTGTTTATATATGCATCTATTTCTATACTGTTTATCATGTTACATCAACATTAGTATCCATGTTCTTTATCCAAAATCACAATATCTTTTTTCTTTTTCGATCACAGTATCTTTTTTCTTTTTCTTTTTGAGAAAGATTTTTATATAAGGTGTATGTGCTTGCCCGATAGACAAAGAGAGACAGAGAGACAGAAAGCAAGAGAAATCACCCCAGAGGGTGTGGTCATGCCACAATTCCTTCTTCTCCTTTGTCCTCCCAAATCTTGGACAAACAAATAACACATGCCTGGCATGAGTTTTAAGAGCCAGGTCAGGGAATTTAATCATGGTTGATTATGTGGGAGTCCAGCAACCTTGCCATTTTGCCATCTGCTGGTCCCTAAAATCACAATATCTTGATTGGTGTGACTTTATATTATCTCTAAGGAAAAAAAAAAAAGAGTACTCCACCTTTTTCCCTTTTCATTTATCTCCTGAGAATGATGTACATAATATTACCTTTTAACTGATTGATAGGCAATGTATGTATACCTTGATAAAAACCACATTGTACACAACTAAGATGTACAATGATAATAGTAAAAAACAAATCAATTAAAATATTTATTTATTTTGCAAAAGGAAAAATTACACATAATGATCTGATTCTGTTTTTTAATTTTATTCTCAAATTTAAAAATCCCTGGTCTCATTAAAGAAATAGTAGGTTCTAAGACAAGAGTAGGAAAATATATGAGATGAAATCTGAGACTTTTGTGGCACCAGAAAGTAGAGAAATGATTAAAATTATGGGAAATGTTAAATGAATATAGGAATAAAATAAAGAATTCCCAGTGGGAAAGCCAGGCGGTAGCATAGGGGTGATGTAACTCGACCCCTGTGGGACCTCCAAGGGCACCCTGAGCTATTCAGCTGTGCCTGTGATGATCTAGGCTGGCTCAGACTAGGGTGGATCATGGCATGGAGACCCTCTGGGGAGTGCCTACTTCATTCTCTCTCTCCTCCAGGAAGAAGAGTTAATAGAATAAATGTTGTTTAAAAAAAGTTTTTTTCTAACAATAACGTCTAGTAGCTAAAATAGAAGAATTTGAGCATCAAATAAGTGAAATTGTATTGAATAACAATTAAAGTATGAAGTAAATAGACAAAATAGTACAAGAAGGATTAAAAAGTAAATAAATAAGGAGATTAGATGAATTTCCTATATAGAAGATTTCAAAATAAATTATGTAATTCCTCTTGCCTCAAGAATGTGGAACATTAATCTCTACCACTTTAGAATATACTCTACATCGTGATTTCATTCAAAAGTATAAAAAAAATGGGAAAAAAGAATCACTTTATAGATGAAAGAACTGGCCAACACTCAGTAGATTAAAGTTAGCATCCATAATGATATGACATAATGACAGTATGTCCTCTTGACATGGTGTGATGAAATGGCACGTCACCTCAGGTTCTTCTTTCCAAAGTACCAGTTTACGCATCAGAAAATCTTCAGATATCCTTCATTAAATTATGATGAATGAGAATCATTATGTATTTCTTTCTGAGGTAAAATTCCTCTCCAGCTAAGAGCTGTGAAGTAAGACAAGTTTGTGCTTCTAAAATACAATGATTAGACCGATATACCATACAAGCTCTAATTTCCAAAAAGATGAAATCTGAAAGGAGTAATTGGTCCCAAGCAAGTTCAAAACTTGGCAAGGCAAATTTCATTAGCTCCTGAAGCCAGAGAAAAATTCTCCCTGGCTTGATATTCTGCCTACTGAGACAGCAGCACTGCCCCATCACCAGGGAAGCAAGTTCACCTTCCAGGAAGCAGGACAGTAGCCTGCTCTGTCTGAACTGCTGAAATAAAGGAGGAAACCGTCAGACTCTGGGAGCTGTGGAGACAGTCTAGCCTCTAGAGCCTGTCTTGTCAGTGGATATCCTTGCTGGTTTTTGGATTACCATTGGGGATATTCTTCCCTTTTGTTGAAAAATAGCTGGATATTCCAATATCCTGTAGAATCCCAGTTTGGCAACATTCTTTTATTCCATCCTATTTCCACTCCTCTTTAGTGGCAGCTCAGTGTTTCTGCTGTAGATTCACATCTCTGTGCTGTCTTTCTGCTCAGGTAAGTGATTAAGTCTATTAGTCAAATCCATTCTCTCTATCTCAAATTATTTCTTGTCACACTGTTAATATTCTCTACAGGACATGCTTTCTTATTTATTTTGTCAATATGGATAGGCTGAGAATTTTCCAATTATTTTAGTCATGTTCCTTTTTCTTAATAATTTCTTAAAATAATTTATCTGTTTTCTCTGACATTTTAATAAAAGCAGTAAAGAGAACTGAGGCCATGCCTTCAATACAATGCTTAGATCTCCTCGGCTAATTTTACTCAGTTTCACACTTTAACATACAATTTCCACCAAAATATAGAACACAATTCAGCAAAGTTATTTGTCAGTTTATTGTAAAAATTACCTTTTCTCTAGTTCCCAATATCATGTTTATTATTTGAATATGAGGTCATCTTTAATATCCATATACCTACCAAGAGTCCAAACTAGGAATTTTCTCACATACGCCTTGATATTCTTCTATATAAATAAGTTGTAAAGCCACTTTCTCAACTGTTGATATTTGTTACAGCAGTCTCCCACTTCTCTGTACCAAAATATATATTTTTTTTCCTAAGGGTAACACAACAACAACAACAAAAACAAAGACTAGGTGAACAAAACTAAAGAAATTGATTTTCTCATGGTATTAAAGTCTAGATGTTTCTAATCAAGGTATCAAGAGGATGGTTTCCTTTTTTTTTTTTTTTTTTTAGGGGGTTTTTTTTTTGAGCACTCACCAGACAGAGAGAGACAGAGAGACAGAAAGCGAGAAATCACTCCCCATGGGGGATGGCCACGCCACAATCCCTTCTCCTCCATTCTCCTCTCGGGATCTTGGTCACGTGCTCACACGCGCCTGGTGTGAGTTTTAAGCCACCGGTCCAGGATGCGAACCGCAGTCAACTATATGGGAGTCCAGCAACATAGCCATTACGCTAACTGCTGGTCCCAGGATGGTTTCCTTTTGAGACCTCTCCCATTGGTATGCTGGTGGGCTTCTTATCACTCTGTGCTCACATGGCCTTTTTTTACATGTAAGCACATCTCTGGTGTCTCTCTGTCTCTTCCTACAAATACATGAGTCCTATCTTTTTGTGCCCTACTCTTATGACATCAGTTAGCCTTATATTCTTTAAGGCCCTATCTCCAAATACAGTCGCATTAGGGATTAGAACTTCAACATATAAATGTATGAAAAACTCAGGTCTGTTTATAATTAATCCCATTCAAGACAGTCCACAAAATACTTAGCTAGAAGCACTATAAAATTTTCAAGATCATCAGAAATAAGAAAAATCTCTCAAAGCAAAAAGGAGCCTAAGAAGACATGACAACTAAATGTAATTCAATGTAGACAGATTTCCGGACTAGAATGTGGCGCAGCACTAACACATGCTCTGAGTGCTTAGCTCAGTCAGAGGTCTCAGTAGATAGCAAAATCCATTCAGCTAGCACAACCAAATTCTAAGCAAAGATAACATCCCAGTTATCTGAGGAAACTAAAAACTAGATCTGCCTGCCCAGAGTTATTACCAATTGGTCCATCCAGAATCACAGACTGAACTTATATAGCAAAGATTTATCCCTGCCAAATATCACCTAGAAAGCTAGAAAGGGTGGTTTCTCCTCAAATGCAGAGACTACTACAATGATGTAAGAATGATAAGCACTCAGGAAATCATAACACTTCCAAAACTAACAAATGCCAGCAACAGACCATAAAAAGGGGAGCTATATAAAATGACAAAGAATCCAGAATATTCTTCAAGGAGTTCCGTTAACAATAAGGCTAGCTGAAAAAATAATTAAATAAAATTTAGTAACAATGCCAAAACAAAAAGAGAAGTCAACTGAGAAATTAAAACAAAACACAAGAATAAAAAATAAGAAATGAAGACAATATAATAAAAAATTTAATACAAATGTTTAACTGTAAGTTCAAAGAAACCTAAGAATTAGTCAGTGTGTTTGAAGACAAGATTTTTGAAATTATCCAATAGAAGAAATCAAAAGAAGAAAGCACTAAAAAGCAAAAAAAGAAAATTCTCCTGAGAATTATGGACAACATCAAGATATCTAACTTCTGCATAATAAGAATTCAGGAATAATAAGAGAGAAATGGAGCTTTAAAGCATTTTTAAAGAATATGGCCCTACTTGTACTAGGTGCCATCATCCAGGCAGGGAGGTGCAGAGAAACCCAATCAAACATAGTTCAAAAAACGTCTCACAATACTGTGATAATCAAATAACCAAAAATCAAGGACAAAGAAAAAATCTGCAAACATTAAGAGGTAAAAGTGCATCACACACAAATAGTGCCAACATAATCATCAGTGATAGGCTTTTGCCATAGGGTTTGGGCGCTCACAGGAGAGAGACAGAGAGAATCAGAGGGAAAGTGAGAAATCACCCCCAAGGGGAAGATAGTGCACTGTAGTCCGTTCTCCTCCTGCGATTTTGGGCACTTGCACACATACTTGTGATTTTCAAGCTGCTAGGTCTGGGCTGTAACTGCAACCAGCTATGTGGGAATCCAGCCCCTTAACCACCATACCATCTGATGGCCCCCATCAGTGGATTTCTAACAGATCAAAGGAGTACAGGATAATATATTCAAAAGCTGAGTTAAAAAAAAAAAAAAGATTGTCAACCACTAATATTCACTAATATTTACTCAGCAAAGCAATCTTTTAGAAATGAGAGAGACAGAAAAACAGATACAAAAAAGCAAAAGGAATTTATAACCACTAGAGCTGCCTCACATGACTGGCTAAGATGAAAAAAGTCCACAAATTTATAATGTAAAACAAACATAAGCAAAAAACCCAATGGTATAACACTGACTGTATTAAGAATACCCTAGACTAAAGCGGTAGTGTGTAAAGCAATTTTATCCCTCATACATGCATTAAAACACAAAACTATTACTAAAAATTATAGCTAAAATAAATTGGGGATACATATCACAAAATTATGTCAATTCTGACATCAACAGCATCAAAGGTGAACTTGGGGAGAGTATAAGTTTAGAGTTTTTTGTATGCAATCAAAATGTTACCAGCAAGAAATGCGCTACTATAAGGCTTTCTAAGTAAATTTCATGGTAAACGCAAAGCAAAATTCTGTAGTACATGCATGAAACAAGATACAGAGGATTCAGAATGTACCACTATAGACAATGAACCACAAAGGAAGATACAATAGAGAGAAAAGGATTTGCGGTGTCTACAAAGCAACCAGAGAGCAATGAAAAAGTGGAAATAATAAGTTCTTATCTATCGATACCTTGATTGTACTTGAATTGCATTTTCTAAATAAAAATACAGTGACTGAATGTACAAGAAAACAATGTCCAGGGACCACCAGTTAGTATAATGGCTATGTCGCTGGACTCCCATGTAGTCGACCGCAGTTTGAGTCCCAGACCCAGTGTCTTAAACTCACCCTGGGTGCGTGTGCGTGTGTGTGCATGCCCAAGACTCTGAGAGGAGAATGGAGGAGAAGGGATTGCAGCATGACCATCCCCTCTGGGGGGTGATTTTTCACTTTCTGTCTCTCTGTCTCTCTCTGTTCTTCTGGCTAGCACACACGCCCTATAGCAAAAACCTCCCAAAAAAAAAAAGGAAAGAAAAACAACTTCTAAGTATATTCTGTCTATAAGACACTTATTCTTAAACACATACAGACTGAGACTAAAGAGAAATAAAAAGATAACCTGAGTAAATGGAAACAAAAGGAGAGCAATAGAAATTACCAACTATAAATATAGTTATTATATTTATATAAACAAAATAGACTTTAAGTCTAAAACAATAAAGCAGTAAAAGGATATTATATAAGAATAAAAGAGGTATATATCAAGAGCATGGTAACAATTGTAAACATACATGCACCCAACATCTGAGTGTCCAAACATATAAAACAAACATTAAAGAAGAGAAAAATAGATCACAATACTGTAATCGTAGGAAATTTCAAAACTTGTTATTTTGGGGGGAGAGGTTTTTGCTATAGGGCACTTGCGCTCTCCAGACAGACAGAGACAGACAGACAGACAGAAAGCGAGAAATCACCCCTCAGAGGGGATGGCCACACCGCAATCCCTTCTCCTCCATTCTCCTCTCGGGATCTTGGGCATGCACGCACACGTGCCTGGCGTGAGTTTTAAGCCACCGGGTCCGGGACGCAAACTGCAGTCGACTAAATGGGAGTCCAGCGACATAGCCATTACACTAACTGTTGGTCCCCAAACTTCACTTTTTAAAAATGAACAGATTACCCAGACAGAAAATTAATGAAAAACATAGAACTTGAACTACATTTTAGATGAAATTAATCTAACAGACAGTACAGAGCATTCCATCCAACCATAAGCCACAGAGTACCCATTAATCTTTTCTTGTTTTGTAAGAATTATTTATTTAATGTAGTATTATTTTAAATTTGCTACAGGCATATACATTTAACAAAGAGAGGCAGAGAGAGAGAGAGAATGAGGAAAAGAGGAGAAAGCAGGCCACCAGGCCTGGAGTCAGACCATGGACAGTCATGTTGGATTCTAGCACCTCAACCACCATGCCACCTGCTGGCCCCACATTAGTCTCAAGCACACACAGAGTGTTGTCCAAGCTGGATAATATGTTAGTCCACAAAATACATATTATCAAATTTAAGAATATTGAAATTATATCAAGTACCATTTCTGGTCACAATGGTGTGAATCTACAAGTCAATAGAAGTAATGATTGCTAAAAAATTACAAATAAGACTGGTAGCTGGTGTAGCATTTAAGGTGCTGAACTCCTACATGGCCCACTGAGGTTTGAGTCCTGGACTGGGCTACTGGAAAATCACGCCAGCTGTGAGTGTGTGCATGTCCAAAATGCCAAGAGGAGGAGGAGAAGGAACTGTGTCATTGCCACGCACCATGAAACGTTATTTCTCACTTTAACCCTTACTGTTATTCTCTGTCTCTTTCTGAGGGGTGCGAGTGCTCTAGGGCAAAAACCTTAAAAAAAATTGCAAATAGGAAATTAAACAACATGCTCTTGAACAACAAATGAGTCAATGGAAAAATTTAAGAAGAAATTTCAAAGTATCTTGAGACAAACAAAAATGGAAACACAACATGCCAATACATCTACAATGGGGCAAAAGTAGTTCTAAAGGACAATTTATAGCAATAAACATTTACATTGAAAAGGACAAAAGATGTCAAGTTAATAACACTGTACCACAAGGAAGGTGAGAAAGAAAAACAACCTAAGACCAATATTAGCAGAAAGAAATAAATGAAACACTGACAAAAAAATAAAATAGAAAAGATTGATAAAACTAAAAATTATGTTATGAGAAGATAAGCAATATTGGCAAACTATTAGCTAAGTAACTGAAAAAAAAGAAGAGAGAAGAATAAAATAAATTAAATCAGAAATGAAAGAGGAAACATTACAACTGCTATCACAGAAAAAGGAGGATTACAATAACCTTATACTATTGGATTAGGTTCAGAGACACCATTATGAATTCCTGTTGAGCTTTATTTACATACAGACAGATTCATAAAAGATATAGAAATGTGCATTGCATGGTCTAGTGTGTTACCAGGGTGCAACGGTGTGTTACAGAGGTTACCTGGGTCTGCCCACCTAGTAAACATCAAAGGAGTGGAACCCCAGATACTACAAACAGATACAGCACCCAGAACTCGGTTTCTAATACCATCCCCCAGGAAGAGAAACTAGAGCTCTGTAGAGAAAGGAGTGGTTCAAAGTATGAGAGCAGAAGAAATGCATAACCAGTCAGAGCATCTTCAAATGCCAGAAAGTTAAGAATGTGCTCAAAAAGGAGGAGGAGGGGAACCAGCAGTTAGCGTAATGGCTATGTCGCTGGACTCACACGTAGTCGACCGCGGTTAACGTCCCGGACCTGGTAACTTAAAACTCACGCCGGGCACATGTGCGTGCGTGCCCAAGATCCCGAGAGGAGAATGGAGGAAAAGGGATTGTGGCGTGACCATCCCCCCTGGGGGGTGATTTCTCGCTTTCTGTCTCTATGTCTCTCTCTGTCTGTCTGGCGAGCGCACGCGCCCTCTAGTGAAATCTCTCCAAAAAAAAAAGAAAAAAAAAGTAAGATTAGGTTGTTATCAGAGACACACAGAGGCTAACCTGACAGAGCTCCCACTAGTCCAAACTGGTACAACTGAGAAAGCAAACTAAAGCAATATGAAATATTGCTGCTTCAATGTTAATTTAAAAAATAGAATAATTACATAAACAGAGAAAAAAGATTAATATTTCCTATAGTTTAATTTCAAATACTTTCTCTCCAAGAAATGGAGCTTAAACCCACCTAGAGTGGGCTGGATTAGTGACCTGGTTCTGAAGAACAGAGTATGAAAAGAAGTGATATCTTTGCAATGGAGAAATCTGGCAAACACTAACGTAACCAAACAGTTGATTAACACGATGCTGTGTGGTTCAAGTGCATTCCTTACATGATTTAATGAGCAGCATATTTCATGTTGTCAGTGGTCTTTCTAAAAACCCACAACCCCAGGCTAGTCATGAGAAAAACATCAGATAAATAAAAATCGAGAGACAGTCTTCAAAAACACCTCACCAGCACTCAAAAATATCATGGGCAATCAAAGACTGAACGTGCCGCAGACCAAAGAAAACAAGATCAGTAAATGCCTTGATGTCTTACTGAATCATTGAACAGAATATAAATGGAAAAAGTTACAAAATCCTAAAAAAGGCAGAAGGTTCATTGTTTGTAATGCACCACTGTTCAGTTCTTGGGTTTGATCATGGTAATGCAGACTATACATTAAGGAAAACTAAGTGAGTGCTAGAATGGAAATTGTCCCCATTAATCTGAAAATTTTCTATAAATCAAAAATTATTACAAAATGAAGAATTTATTTTCAAACACTTTCATTTAAGGGAACTCTGGTAAAACACTGAACACATACCTCCATTTGCCATTTGAAGAAAAGATATGACACTTACCAACAATTTTCTGAAAGCTAATAAACTGAAACTTTTGTCTGTATAGTATTTAGATGTCTTATTGTGTGTTTACTGTATTAACATTTTGTGTTAACTCTGCTTATACAATAGTTTCTTTCATCAAAAAGAAAAGTATTGAATACTAATGTTTGTGTCCTACTGACACACATAATTAAAATACTGAGACAAAAATTGAAATTGCGTTGCTTTATTATATAAGGGAAAACAAAAAATATAAATTTACTTTAATTTTTTATTCGAATAGACCATGAATAATATTTTAGAAAGTATAACATCCCCAAGGTTATTTTTAAAGAAATAATATACTTCAGAAATGGTAAACTATACATTTCCAATGCTAACATTTTCTTAACAATCTTTACTTTCCTATGTTTTAAATTTTGAGGCTTTTTTAAAAATTCATAATTTATTTTCATTTAAATGTTTTACATTTCTATTGGGTACAATATAGTTTTTCAAAGCATGTGTGTAGCATAAGATAATCAAATCAATAAATTACCATATCTATCATCTTCAATGAAGACATTACTGTATGTTGAGCACCTCTAACAGTAGATTTCCACTATACAATTTTTTTCTTTAGATACATGTAAAATTGCCAACACTCACTTTTTGTACTCTGTTGTGGTATGCCATATTATATCCAACTGCCTTGTTTACATGTGTTCTTGTGTCTGATAGACATTTTTTCTTGAGCCTACCCTGCCCCCGACTTACATGATCCAATATTCTCACTCTTAGGTGTTTACCCAAAGGACGGGAAATTACTGTGTCTGGGAGACATTTGCATACCCATGTTTATGGCAGCATCATTCACAGCTAAGACACCAAATCAACCTAAGTGCCCAGTGACTGAATTTTGAGTATTTTAAATTTAGTTCTGTTTTTGCTTTTAAAGTTAAGGCTTTCATTAAATAACAGCCTCTTCAACGTACTATGAATTTTCTGTGTGTTTATTTTGACCTGTTTATGTATACATTTGTGAAGTTGAGAGAAAGCATATCCAATGAAAAGTAAACAATTCCCACTGTATTTTAATAATACCCCATTTTAATAAATGTCATAATTATTTTTTATGAATTTCAATTTATTTTAGAATTAAATGAGCTAATACCTGCAAGTGCTTATTGAATTGCTGAGTTTTTTGTGTGTAAAGGATTTATTAATCTGGCTGAAATATTATTTAAAATTTGGAGAAGATAATTAGTAGGGTAAAGTATGATCATAATGACAGTTTAAAGAATCGATGGGCTATTTAGAAATAACAAGCATATGTGCTTTATGACAGAAATATTCACAATATGTATCTGGTTAAAGAAAATATTTTCTTAAAAACATATGAGAGTGAAAAGAAAGATCAACAAGTGAGTCAGAGCACTGAGTTTTTGATTAAATGGATTAAAGTGGTGATTAGGAAGAAATTTGCTTGATAGACCTGCAAATGCAAAAGCTAAGACTTCAGCAACTGATTTCGAGATTAGATACTAAAATCCTCCAGTTGCCATAAGGTTGAGCACTGAGCTTGACAAATGCCTGTTCTGGATGGTGTCTGCAATAGCTGGAGGATGCAGGACAAAAATGGGAAGTTACTACGACAGAGAACACACAGCTAGAATAGAAATAAACATATCTTCTTTCACATATGGCGAATTTGCCCTTTACTTACACTTTATAAACATCTGTGAAAAAACTTTTTTTAAAAAAATATTTTCTCCATAGGGCATGCGTGTTTGCTGGAGACAGCGAGAGAAAAAGTGAGAAATTCTCCAGGGAGGATGGCCATATCCCATTCCCTCTCTCCAGTGTCCTCTTGGGGTTTTGGTCATGCACTCACACGCACCTGGTATGATTTTCATTCCACTGAGTCTGGTACCCAAACTTCCATCAGTGGTATAGGAGTCCAACACCTTAACTACCATGCCACCTGCTGGCTCCCTGAGAATGTGCTTTTAACATCAAAATGGGTTTTTCTTAATCTACACCTCAATAAAACATTTATGGAAAAGTTTCAATCTGCATGTTTTCAACATGATGAAAATATACAATTAAAATATATTTAGGTACTAACCATGTTTCATTATTATTGACAACTAAATACAGAAAAAATATTTCTACCTTTTTCCAGTGAGTTCAAATCCATATAATTCAATTTTACTATCATTGTTAACTTATGACACCATGAGAGTGCCACTTGAGACCACTCAAGGAAGCCAACATGTTTCTGTTCTTCAAAATTTGATTATAGCCTGGAGGGAAAGGTAATCAAAAATTATCAAAGCAAAGTTTAGATTAAGTATACTCTTTATTATATACTAGACTGAACTGAAAAAAAAAAAAGGATTTGCAAAACATTATGCTACGGAAAGAACTGTTCCAAGTAATGAAGTAAATTAAATATACATAAAATTTAAGAGAACCAGACACTAAGTGGCTTTCAATTTGATAACCCTTAGAATCTTTTATTCAAAATCACCTTTAGATAATGTGGGGAAGGAACCACCCATAAATTCATATACGTGTACTAATCAATTAGCTAGTAATTTTAGAGGATAGATTCAAATATCTCATAAAACTTATTTCTATTTAGTCACAGAACATTAGGGTATGTTACAGGAATTTATATTTAGAATCTCAATATTTGGTGAAAGTTATAGAGATGTTGGTGATGGCACCTTTATTTTTTAATGGACAGTGTTTGTTTAAATTCTCTGCTCAATGAGCATGGCCCCTTAAATTACCTTACCCATTCATCTCCACTGTAAAAAGAAAACCTACATATTTATCAGCAATGAAAAAATGCAAATGGGCAAAACTTGAGGCTCTAATATTAATAGAGCTTGCTCACATCCTCACATGTTGCTGAGCAAGGTTGATGCTTACTGGGTAACAAGAGCAGATAAGACGAAGAGCCAAGAGGTGTCATCTTTTCCACCTCACACACCTCCGCTTTGACTGTCCCCGGGTCTACCTACCTGTACTGTCCGGACCAGACTCTGTAACTGGAAGACTGTGACCTCACTGACCAGGTATTTCCAACCTTTCTTATAGCTAGTACTTTCATCACAGCTTACTGTTACCAGTGCCATCTCTTGGTTTTTGTACATAGCGTACAAAGAATAAAGATTTTTAAGAACAATCAAGTAAATCTAATATTACAGCAAAGAAACTAATTTTGATTTAAAAATTACTTTAAAGGGGAATTATCATCACTAAAGTTTCATTGCTACTACCAAATAGAAGACAGTTTTGTTATCATAGATTTTAAAGTCTCTCTTGTGTTAACCAAGAGTGGTCATGGAGCAAATGGTCACATCAATTATAGCAGAGTTTGAGTATTCAAGTGATTATTTAAAAAGTGTTATATTTTCTTATTTGTGTAATAATGTTTATTTTCACTTCCATGTCTAGACTTTACTTGTTTATATGATATAGCCCACAAAATTCTGAGGTATTCCAGGCAGGCAAAGAGTTTTTAAAAATATTATAATAATCTTTTGCAGAATCATGTTTGGTTATTTAATGGGAAGTTTTCTTCTGAGAAATTATTAACACAACTAACTTTCCCATCCATATTATGAAAGACAAAATGGGAATAATTCCCTGAGGAAATAAAAATATGTGGAAAGTATTTAATTTCATGGCACACTGGCAAACCAGTGAGTGTAAGAATTGTAAAAATTTTTATGTTGTGAGAATTTGGCTCCATGTAAATCTGTTTGATCGTAAAAATATTTTAAATGCTAAAGACAAATTAATAAACTTTTCCAAATATTTTAAAGGAAAATTAATATTTCAAAGATTAAATGGAACATTTTTGGGATGATTTAAAATATTATGGGAATTAAGTAGGACACTCCACAGAAACTAACCTGAGTCCTAAGTATAGGACGTTCATTTAAAATATAATGCAGTATTGGTAGAGGTGTTAAGAACACTTAACAAGTTATGGAAAGCATGTTGTCACTGAGACTTAAAAAATAATAATAGGGCAAAGGACAAATATCAAAAAATGTTATAATGCAGTATTGGAAGAGGTGTTAAGAACACTTAACAAGTTATGGAAAGCATGTTGTCATTGAGACTTAAACAAATAATAATAGGGCAGAGGACAAATATAAAAAAATATAAAGAAAGACCACGAAGGAGAAATTTTAGAAAAACTCACTAGGTGACACTGTCTGTCTTCACAATATAAATGATTCATGAAAAAACCTTTTTATTTTTCTAGAAGGGGACAATAATCCAGTGATATATAAAAATTTCATAGACTCCAACACTTCTACCCTTTTAAAACTAAAGTAAATAATACATTTGAGAACTCTAGGTACTACTTGAAATAAGAATATCAAAGGACCTATGAACAGCTGATGATAGCTTATAATTTTTAAAATTGGTTAAAAACTAATAACATGATGCAAAAACTTTCCTTGAAATAAAGCTACAGAACTAAAATTTTACACGTGAGCAGCTCAGTGGCACAAAATAGTGATTTTAACAATATATAGAGAACCCAGCAATGCTAAGCCTAAAATCATTTATCTTTTTTTTTGGAGAGATGTTTGCTATAGGGCGCGTGCGCTCGCCCGACCGGTATAGGGCGCGTGCGCTCGCCAGACAGACAGAGAGAGACATTAGAGACAGAAAGCAAGAAATCACCCCCCAGGGGGGGATGGTCACGCCGCAATCCCTTCTCCTCCATTCTCCTCTCGGGATCTTGGGCACGCACGCATACGCGCCCGGCGTGAGATTTAAGCCACCGGGTCCAGGACGTGAACCACAGTCGACTACGTGGGAGTCCAGCAACATAGCCATTATGCTAACTGCAGGTTTCCAAATCATTTATCTTAATATAAAACTGCTAACATGTATATCTTTTAGAATCGTACCTCAAAAATTTTCAGAGATGGGTGAAAAATGTGCAACATATGTGGAAATAAAACATCCTCCTTCCAAGAAGCGGATACGAAAGGATGGTAAGCATTTTTTTCCCTCTGATCTCCACTAAATCTGGATATTATTTTTTGCTCTCTGTTTAATATGTTTCTAGAATATTTCATTCTAATTTATGATTCAAATTCTGACATAGTACTAATATTTTGTCATCTAAATGAAGATTGACGTGATGGATGACATAGAGAGAGGATAGTAATGGTATAGATTTATATTTCACAAGAATATATTTGCAAGGCACAGTGGTAACATGGCTGGACTGACATGAGAAAGGTCCTGGGTAAGTGTTCTGAGACCTCCCTCAGCATGCCAGGCACACACAAATGTGCCCACGGTTTAGGCACATGACTGGGGGTAGATCATGGCATAAGAATCCTGCTGAGGGTTCCTCTCTTTCTCTCTCTCAGGAAATACATTAAAAAATCTATACGATTTCAATAAAATTACATGAATATAAAATAACTCTGTTTAAATTTCCAGAGAATAAAGAGCAGCTGGTTTATACAGAAGTGAAAAAATCTTCAAACTCTAAGCAGAGAAAGATAAGAACTGAATCATGTGAAGAAAAAGGTAAAGTTTAGTAGAGCACTAGGATTCACTACCTTCCAGTTTCTTAACCTCTGTATATGTGATTAAAGTAACTTGAGCGAGAAACTATGGGTTCTGAATAGCTCAAATAGCTTGCCCCACTTTCATGAGGTTGGCAATGACAAAATAATGGATGATTATACATATGCAAACATGATATCTGTACAATATTTTGTGATTGTGGACAAATGAAAACTTTACATGGTATTATTTTAGAAAACTCTTTACTTTTTGAAAAGTAGATGTTTGGGATCAGCAGTTAGCATAATGGCTATGTCGCTGGACTCCCACATAGTCAACCGCAGTTCGTGTCCCGGACCCGGTGGCTTAAAACTCACGCCAGGCACGTGTGCGTGCGTGCCCAAGATCCCGAGAGGAGAATGGAGGAGAAGGAATTGTGGCATGGTCATCCCCCCGGGGGGGTGATTTCTTGCTTTCTGTTTCTCTGTCTCTCTCTCTGTCTGGCAAGCGCACGCGCCCTATAGCAAAAACCTCTCAAAAAAAAAAAAGTAGATCTTTGTATTCTTAAAGCGTTGATATCAGAGGATTATTTTGGTAAAGTTAAAATAACTGACTTCCCTAAAAGGTATAGGTAAGAGAATAAGAGCTGAGCTCAGACATCCAACTCTCAGTTGTTTGTTTTCAATCATTCACTGTCCCTTTCTAATTTAATAATGAGTTGGAAAACATTTAAGAGTCAAGAGTTTTCAATTCACAGGACCATCCTCACTAAATCCTGCTTTTTTAATTCAGTCTTTCTCTCCTGGTCTCCTCAGTGTCTCCTTTTCTCTCTGGGTAGCATCTTCAGTTCCATTTGCCTGGTATCTCACCGTAGTGATTCTTGGTGTCTCCTGTTTTGTTCTTCTTTTATCAACTGGAGTCTTGGGATTCATGGGTAAGTTACTGGGTCTATGGCCTGAACCAAAAGGTACCTCCTTACGGAAGTCTAATTTTTTTTCCTGTTCTTCCTTTTTTACTGTTCCCCAGCAGTGATCCTCAGTTCTCCACTGACAATGATTCTGTTTCCACCACTAATGTAGTCACTTGACTTTGTACAAGTTCCTGATAGCTTCTGATTCCTGTTTTACATGTAAAGCGTGGATCATATTTAAGGTTTAGTCAGGTGTTTGTTTTCAATCATTCACTGTCCCTTTCTAATTTAATAATGAGTTGGAAAACATTTAAGAGTCAAGAGTTTTCAATTCACAGGACCATCCTCACTAAATCCTGCTTTTTAATTCAGTCTTTCTCTCCTGGTCTCCTCAGTGTCTCCTTTTCTCTCTGGGTAGCATCTTCAGATCCATTTGCCTGGTATCTCACCGTAGTGATTCTTGGTGTCTCCTGTTTTGTTCTTCTTTTATCAACTGGAGTCTTGGGATTCATGGGTAAGTTACTGGGTCTATGGCCTGAACCAAAAGGTACCTCCTTACGGAAGTCTAATTTTTTTTCCTGTTCTTCCTTTTTTACTGTTCCCCAGCAGTGATCCTCAGTTCTCCACTGACAATGATTCTGTTTCCACCACTAATGTAGTCACTTGACTTTGTACAAGTTCCTGATAGCTTCTGATTCCTGTTTTACATGTAAAGCATGGATCATATTTAAGGTTTAGTCAGGAAAAGCAGTATTTGAGGTTTGTTCATTGAAGATCATGCTGTGTACACTTTAGCTTTCTCTCTTCACAGACAACTTTCAAATATTCTATTGGTTCCACCTCCATACTTCCACTCTGTAGCTCAATGTATTTTTAAAAATATTTTCAGAGTTTATTCATTTATTTCTTCCATGAACAAATGCAGCAAAGAATGAGAGTGACAGAGAGGACTTCCAAAAAATCTTGACTCCACAATCCACCCACAGCCTCATCTAGCCTTGGGTTGGTGGCACATGCCGTATGGACTTTAAAAGTCTCCAAGCGCACACCCAGAGCACACCCAGGTGGGTGAGCTTCACAGAGTTTACTGTTTTACCACTGCACCACTGTCTGGCCCATATTTTGAACTGTTTTTCTTAAAAGATCTGATATAAGCTAACATGATTATTCTCCTCTAATATTACAGTTACATTCTAATTTAGTATCAAAAGGCTATCAAAATGTTTAAAACTGCCCAATAAATTTCTCCAAAAATGTCATCCAAATGCCCAAAAAACATTAATGAGTTTTCATTCTCCACTGAATAACCTTCAAACTGGCTTCCTGCTATTCTGAATTGTTTACTTTTCCCACATGTTCTCTGGGTTTCTGTCCCCATACCTTTGTTGTTGCTAGTCCCTCCTCGGTAGTCTTCCTCACGCGTGGATCACTGCTGTGGAAATCACAGCCACTCCTCAAGAGATGAATTACTCTCTGTTCTTATCTATCATTTTAGTATTCTCTGTCTCAAACCCAGTTCGTGTCCTTTCATTATTTTGAACATAAAATATTTTTCAATTGGTCAGGACTTTCAATCTCAACACTGTTGCCATTGGGTAAAATAATTCTTAATTAGAGAAGTCATCATGTGCTTTGTGGAGTGCTCTACAGCATACCTCCACTGTGCTCATCAGAGGGTCATAGACACATCCACAGTATCTCCAGACACAATCAATGTCCTGTGGAGGCACAATCACTCTGAGTCAGGATCATGACCGAGTAAATTCCCTTCACTATTAGATACAGCATGTGATTAAAAAGTACATCGGTAACTAACATGTATTTCATCAAAGAAGGTACAGTCAATTGTATATATTCTGTCCTCTGTGAATTTATTTAATAAGAACCCATCCTATTTGATGAACTATCTGAGCTGGACCTCAACCTTCCTGGTTTGTAGACCAAACTTTTTCAATTGTATGTCAACCTTCCTGGTTTGTAGACCAAACTTTTTGAATTCTTTCTCTGTGAAATTTTGACACTCAAAGTGTGCATACACACATACACAGACATCATCATACATATGCATATGTGTGCATTACCATGATATATTAATCATTTCCTGAGCATTAATTTATACATTGAAAATGTAATATTCACCAGCTCCAAGTGTGTTAACACAGTTTTACAACCATAACTGCAATCAATATCAGAACATTTTCCTCACCTGGAAAGAAACCTCATACCCATTAACAGTTGCTCCCCAATTCCATTAAACCCTGTCAGCACCAAAAACATCAATCAGCTGTCTATATCTGTAGCTTTTCTTATTCTGAATGTTTTATGAAAATGCAGTCATATAATATCTGATCTTTTGTGACAGCTTAGGGCCTACTCAAAGCTTCATGGTGCATTTCAACAGATTTTACTTCAGTCCTCACATTGACTGGAGCAAATCTCATTCATCATACACACCAACTGCATACTCTCCCCATTACAATGAGTAATTTCTTGAGGACAAAAGCTTTGCATTTTTCATTATTCTGTCATGAAAGTCTATTAAGTTCCATAGTCATTAAAGTAACTTGGAGGAGGGATGCGGAGACAGAGCATTGTCGAGACGGGGAGGTAGTGTTGATATCTGTTGAAGATATTTTGATCAACTGGACCAGGGAGAAATGTTCACATACTGAGATATTCACTTTGTAAGCTAAATAATGTGATTGAATATATTAAAAAAAGTAAATAAATAAATAAATATATAAAAAAAAAGTAAATAAATAAATAAATAAATAAATAAATAAATAAATAAAATTTTAAAAATAAAAATAAAAATAAATGGCATATAAGTATGAACATCACAGGCAGAAAAAAAAAGACATAGAAATAAAAGATTCTTTAGTTCTGAAGATTAAATGATATATTAAAATTAAAATTGTGGGGACCAGCAGATGGCTATGTTGCTGGACTATGACATAGTCGACTACTGTTCAAGTCTTGGATCCAGCAGCTTAAAAAACTCACACCAGATACATGTGTGTGCATGCCCAAAATCCCAAGAGGAGAACAGAAGAGAAAGGTCTGCAGTTTAGCCATCTCCCTGGAGGGTGGTTTCTTGCTTTCTATCTCTTTGTCTCTCCTTGTATCTCTGCCAAACACATACACTGTACAGCAAAAAACACTCAAAAAAAATAAAACAAGTAAAATTGTGCTGGACTGGACAGTGGCACAGGGTTAAAGAACAGATGCTCTGTGAAACTGAGCCACATGATTTGGTTCCAAATTGGAGTCTGAAAACCTCCCTAATTACGTGAATGGATGTGTGCCCATGGTCCACGGTTGGCTAAAACTAGAATGGATCATGGCATCAAATACTTGGGGCTGCTATCTTCTTGTCTCTCTGCCTTTGTCTCTCTCACTCCTGGGAGAAATGAGTAAATGTAAAAATATGTTTAAAAAATTATAATAATGCCTGTCAGGTCACGTCTTATGATTTTTTCAAGTTAATCATGTGAAGTAAAGTTTTCCAGGGTTGTCAAACAGACCAAACACTGAAGACTCCTTTGGAAAATAGAACAGCAGAGGACATATCCACACTGAAAAGTATGACCTTCACAAGGAAGTCATTTAACCCAGGTATATCGGTATAGATTCAAGGCTGAAACCAACAAGTCTTTTCTCTGTTTCCCTCAATCTCCTATAGTTTCCAAAAACTGGATTTTCTTATGTATTAATCTAATTGTGTGATCTACTTTGATTCTTAATTAGCTTTTAAAAAGTTTCTAACTTGGGACCAGCAGATGGAGTAATGGTTACATCACTTGACTCTTATGCAGTGGTTCAAGTCCCAGACCCGGCACTCTGAAACTCAACCCAGTCACATGTGCATGTGTGCCCCAAAACCCAAAAAGAAAATAGAAGAGAAGGGATTGTGATGTGGTCATTCCCCTGGGGGAGGGATGATTTCTTGCTTTCTGTTTCTGTCTCTCTCTGTCTTCGGTTGAAAAAAAAGTCACTAATAAATTAAATTTTGCTATGTGCATGATATTCTTTTACATCACTATTTCTCAAAATACTTTTGGTATAAAAAAAAGTGGAGCTCTTTTATCATACACCCTAATTTTAATTATGCATTCAGTGTAGGTATATAAATTAGCTACTAAATTAAGATCTGCTCTATGTCAATAGATTTCCTACAAATATATAAAAGTGATTATTGTCATTTTTAAGTATTTCCAGTAGAATTTATGAGAAGAAATACCAACCTTGCTAGGAAATCATTCTAAACAATTCTTTTTATGAAATTCTTCTGGTAGAGGTTATGAGAAATACTAGTTACCTTGTTTGAAATCTTTCCTAGAAATTTTTATATCATGAATAGGCTGTGGGGGGATAGAAGAATGTGACACTCTTCCCGTATCAGGGGTCTTCCTACAAAGTAGAAATAAGGTCTGTCAGCCTCAGAAAAGAAATACTTTTGAAGAACTGGAAAGGATTCCTGGGTCCCTAGAGCCTTCCTCTCAAGAAACACACTAAGTGATCTCTGGGAATGTCTTTGTCTTCAAGGAAGCCAGAACAGCACATGCAAAAAGAAATGGTCGTGTTGTGGAGAGGACTGTTACTATTTTTCACATGAATTGAAGAATTTTGAAGACAGCAAGAAATTATGCCAGGGAATGGGCTCCACACTTCTTAAGATAGAAGATCCAGAAGAACTGGTAATGTTTATTTTCTCTTTTCCATTTCATACAGAATATGTCAGAAAACTCTGACTGATGAATACTATAACAATAGCTTGTTTTACCACAGTTTAGAATTGCAATTTGATTTACATGCTAAAAGGACTTTTGTGAAAGTCAGAAATACAAACAGAAATGTATTTCAATTCCATTTCATTCATCTAATTCATCCAAAATTAGTATTTCCTCAGTATAGTTTATGCAAATAAAGAATCAGATTAGGGGAACCAGCAGTTAGCGTAATGGCTATGTCGCTGGACTCCCACGTAGTCGACCGCGGTTCGTGTCCCGAACCCGGTGGCTTAAAACTCACGCCGGGCGCGTGTGCGTGCGTGCCCAAGATCTCGAGAGGAGAATGGAGGAGAAGGGATTGTGGCGTGACCATCGCCCCTGGGGGGTGATTTCTCGCTTTCTGTCTCTCTGTCTCTCTCTGTCTGTCTGGCGAGCACACGCGCCCTACAGTGAAAATCTCTCAAAAAAAAAAAAGAATTATTAAAAAAAAGAATCAGATTAGTAGCAAAAAATATCCTTAGACTATACATCTTTTTCTTATTTAATTTTATTTATTCATTCAATTTTTTTTATTTGATCAGACACAGAAAGGAAGATGGAAAGTGAGAAAGCAAAGCACCAGGTCCGGGACTCCCATGTATGTATGGTTGGCCATATGGGAGTGTCCAACACATTAGCCACCACGCCACCTGCTGGTGCCCTATACATCTTTTTTATTATGAAAACTATATATCTCATTGTGAATATTTCATGAAAAAAGTGCTTCCACGTTTTTACAAAAGTCCTTATGCCTTTAGCAAAATCAAAAAAAGCATGCTTGGTGGGAGTAAGACAGAATATGTAGAGTAATTTCAAACTTAAGATCCATTCTAACTTCTGATTTATGCTAACTTCAAACTTGAATGACAGATGTATTCTTACATGCACAAACGTCTGTTTTATTTACTAGCATCATCTTCCAAAATGTAGGGACTCATTAAAAAAAAAAAAAGCCACTGCAATCCAAATGAAAGCAGAATAGAGAGAAGGACTTAAAGTCAGCAAGCTTCAAATTAAGTTGTTTCACATATTACTTTTGTCACTGAGTCAACTCAGACATCAGTGTGTTCACTTGGGAAAGACGGGGAACCAGTGATAAAAATGCAGGCTACTCTTCCTGCCCCACATGTTTAGGAAGGCAAGTGAGATAATACTAGCTATGGTTTTGCAAAACTAAAATGGTAAATGAACATCAATCACTTTTATATTGCCAGTTGTGGAAAAACTTCATGTGTTTGAAAAAGATTGCTTCTTCAGGAAGCTTATTTCACAAAAAATAAACAGAGAACTTGTGGAATAAATAAAATAAAATAAAATAATTGGTAAAAACCTTAGAGCTGTCCCTCCTGAATCCCAAAATATGAACCAGACTTTGCTCAGAACTTGTTTTAGAGTCTCAAGTACACATTTTAAATGGAAAGTAAACAATTTCAGTCCCAATTTTAAGTGATCATAGCTATACTAAGAGAGAATTATTTCAATTATTTTAATGATTATTTCAATTATTTTGTTATTAAAATAACTTTAACTTTATTGCTTTACAGTTAATTAAATATCTATTAATATAACCATTATTTTGTAAGTGCAATAGAGTGAGATTGAATTGAATCTTCATACATTTTGTATTTCATAGTACAATAAGTATAAAACTAACGTAGCTGTACTTCATTTCAAAACATAAAAATCTTTCTTCTTTTGTACAGATTTTCATTCAAAGCCAAATAACAGTATCTTATTTCTATTGGACTGGGTTATTTCGTAAGAAAACCAGCAGTGTATGGACCTGGGAAGATAACTCTAAGCCTTTTCGTAAAATGTAAGTCTCCAGAATAGAAGAGCTAAGTTCCATAATCACAGATTTTGGTTTACAGTTCATATAGAAATACACACACATAAAATATACATATACATGCATACATACACATATATGGAGATGTGTGTAGACAAACATAAATACATATTCAAACACACAGAAGCACAGACTTCTAAGTCAGCTATAAAGATGAGCACATTACGAGGAAAAGGAAGAACTTCAGCTTAAATTCTATGCTTACATTTCTCTTACAGGAAAAGGAAGAACTTCAGCTTAAATTCTATGCCTACACTTCTCTTACCTTACTGTTTATCATGCTTAGGGCACTAAGAGGTAGTCTCTACAAGGGAAAGATCTATAGCACCCTTAGGTTTGAACTAATATCTTACTATCTGCATGGGTGAATTTATATTTTACTATATTTTTTTAGATTTAATTTAACTGCTTGGAAACAATCTACTAATGGATACTGTGGAAGTTTGACCGCGACACGGATGGCTGCTTCTGACTGCTCCAAATTCATGTATTATATTTGTAAGAGGAAAAGCACTTGTCTTGCTACCTCACAATGAGAACAAAAAATGCAGCAATGATACAAAATTTTTTTAAAAAATATTTTTCTTATAATAACACAAATCATTGGAGGTTCCTCAATCTTCTCTCTCATTTCAGGGCATCTTTGTTTTCTTATGGGCTATTCCTATATTCTGGTTTCTTGATTAGAAGAGTCTAAAATATTGGATGTGGAAGAATGAGGTGCAGCAGACCTACATTCCTACCTTTTTACATCAAAACTGTGAGATCACATCATTTATGAACACGTTGTTAGTGTGAGAGTGACAGCACTTCTGATGAGAACTGGAGGCAGAGTTCTCTATGTGCACTTTCTGCATCTCACACAGATTTCTAGGTACTCCTGGAAACCACTGTCATTATCTGGTACCTTTTGTCAGAGAGTGAATGTCAGTAAGAATTACATTTCCAAGTAATCTGTATCACATTCCCAGTTTTAGGAAAAACAGTATGGAATCCTAGAAGAAGAGTATCTTCAGTGACGTCTGAGTTTGAGACCTCTTCCATGCTATGCTCACTGGCAAGTCCAAATTTCTGAGCTGTAGCTTCTTTATTAGTAAATAACTTCCAAGTTGTTTTCCAAAGGGCTACCATTGTGTATCCCCAGAAGTAGAATATACTGTATATCCCCACTTAATATATACCGAGTGTCTGCAATCGAAAACTGAAACGGATTGACCTAAGGTTGTACAAACACAAGAGACGGGGGTTAGTGCCAGAAGTGGAGTGTGTGGAGAAGTGGGACCTAAGGAAGGACATTTGGAGGATGGATACAGAGACAGAGCCTTGATAGGACGGGGAGGTGTGGTATTGGTGGAAGATATTCTGATCAACTGGACTGGGGACAAATGTTTACATATTGAAATGTTCACTTTGTAAGCTAAATAACATGATTGAATGTATATAAAAATTTAAAATAAAAAAGTGAACAAAAAGAAGTAGAATATAGTAATCCCATTCACTTCTATCCTTTCCACATTGACTGCATTACATCATTTGAGAAGGATTTTAATAACTGTTTGTAATTTGTGGGTTTACTTTTCATTCCTTAATGAATAAAATTTTTTTTAATCAGCCATGTTTCTATGGTATTTGTGTTTTTGTGTGTGTGTGTGTGTGTTTTATCAACCATGTTTCTATGGTTTTTATTCAAATTTAGTGCTAATTTTATTGAATTGTTTCCTTACTATTGACTGATAGGAGTTCCTTATATCATGAACATAGTACTTTCTCAGGCATATGCCTTATAGATATTGTCTTTCAATCCTTTGCTCACAGCATTCTCTTAACAATATTTATAAAGAACAGAAGTTTTTTTTTTATTAATTCACTTTACACCATCACAACACACAAATGAATTTTCCATCAAAATACACTGTGCATTGGCTCAATCAAGCACATCCACATACATGTTCTCAGCAAATAATTTTCCAATTCTTACATCCTGCATACCTTGCCCTTTGTCTTGCCATCCCTGATTCCCCATCCCCCACCCTCTGCTATGTCCCATCTTCCTCCCCCATTGTCCCTGGCATCCATGGTTGCCCTCCACACCTTCCTCCCTCCCCCCCATTCAATTGTTCTGCCAAAGAACTTAATTAGTCTAAATAAATCCATTAGCTAGCACAGCTGACACAAACCTACACATATATCCAAGTCTGACCCTAGGCATAAACCCCGGTGAGTAGACTGAATATATTATAAAGTGGTACCCAGCTGTGCCCATACAGCTCTCTGCAGTCATCAATGTGCATTTTTTTTCTCTTCTGCAACTATTTTTTTTTATATTATATTTCCTAACACTCATTCCCTGAGCATCATCACAACATACTAAATGTAGTTTCCCATCTAGGACAAACTGCATAGTGACTTAATCAAGCATGTTATCATCAATAATATTCCATTTCTACTTTCATACAATGTATACATATATATATGTTTTTTATCCTATCTTTGACCCTCTGCCCTTTCCCCCTCTCCCATTACCCTATCTCTGCTATATACAGTTGTCTTCCAGGGGAGTTATTGAAAATGTGATACATGCAAGTAAAGGGAGAAGGGCCACAAGTTTAAAGTTTTCAACAATAGAGAACATAGGTTCCATTCAAGGTTGGATCAAGGGTGGGTCTCCTGCGGATCC
>NW_006204438.1:145509-167464 GCF_000334495.1 Tupaia belangeri chinensis | reverse complement strand
GTCGGTGCGGTTCCCGGGGGTAGCAGGGGCCGCACAGGGCCCGGGTGGGCCCACGCAGGGCCCTCCGCCCACCCGCCACCTCGCTCGGCGCAGGTCCAAGAACAGAAGTTTTTAATATGATAAATTGCAGTTACTCAATTTTGTCATTCATGATTTATGTGTTTCACTAGAAAGTTTTTACTTAATCTAAGGTTGAAATTTGTTCTATGTTTTCTTTTAAAAGTTTTATGTTTATATTGATTATATACTCTTTAAATTATTTCAAGTGAATGTTTATGTATAGTATAGTATACATAAATATAGCATATTTTATGTATGGTATAGTTTAAAGTTCTCATTTTTTCCACATGGTAGTCTAATTTTTCCATTAATACTTTTTGAAACACAATTCTTCTATTAAAATAGCATGACACTTTAAAAACCAACAAGTGATCATTTATACATGTAACTATTTCCACACTCTTAATCATGTCACATCATCCTAAGTATCCATGTTCTTTCAAAAAATCACAATATTTTCATTAGTGTGGCTTTGTATATTGTTTTGACTTGAAGAAAAGGAACATGAGTTCTCCATAGTCATCCTTTTTCAAGTTATCTGTTGAGGGTCATGTGTATAATTATACCTTTGAATTGATCAATAGGCAATGTTTGTGTGCCTTGAAAAAACATATTGTTCACGGGAACCAGCAGTTAGCGTAATGGCTATGTCGCTGGACTCCCACGTAGTCAACCGCGGTTCGTGTCCCGGACCCGGTGGCTTAAAACTCACGCCGGGCGCGTGTGCGTGTGTGCCCAAGATCCCGAGAGGAGAATGGAGGAGAAGGGATTGCGGCGTGACCATCCCCCCTGGGGGGTGATTTCTTGCTTTCTGTCTCTATGTCTCTCTCTGTCTGTCTGGCGAGCACACGCACCCTACAGTGAAAATCTCTCCAAAAAAAAAAAAAAACCATATTGTTCACTATCAAGATATACAATGGTAAAGGGAAAAAAAATCAATAAAAATAACTCTTTTGACTTTTTATTGAAAAAGAAAAAGTACACATAATGATCAGATATTGATTTTAATTTCCTTCAATAAAAAGACTCTATGCTCCTTAAATGATGGATTCCAAGTCAGGGGCAGAATATACACAAGATGAGCCTGAGAATTTTGTGGTGCCAGAAAGCAGAGAAATTATTAAAGCTATGGAGAATATCAAATGGATATGGGAGTGAAATAATCAGGTAGTGGCACAGGAGTGATGTTACTGAACTCACATGGGACCTCCCTAGGCACTCTGAGCACACATGCCTGTGTCTGTGATCAGAGCTGCCTCAGACTAGGGTGGATCATGGTAATGAGACCCTGTGTGGTTGCCTATCTTTCTCACTCTCTCTCTCTCTCTCTCTCCCCCAAGAACAAGTATTAAATAGATTTTTTTTTTTTTTTTGGAGAGGCTTTTGCTATAGGGCGCATGTGCTCACCAGAAAGAAAGAGAGAGACAGCAAAAAATCACCCCCCAGGGGGGATGGCCACACCGCAATCCCTTCTCCTCCATTCTCCTCTTGGGATCTTGGGCACATATGCACATGCACCCGGCGTGAGTTTTATGCCACCAGGTCCAGGACTCAAATTGCAGTTGACCATATGAGAGTCCAACGACATAGCCATTACACCAACTGCTGGTCCCGATAAAATATTTTTAATACAAACTTTTAGCAGCTAAAGATAAAACAATTTGAACTACAAAATTAACAAATAAAGTTGTACTGGATGATTATCAAAAGTATAAAATAAATAGCAATAATAGTACAAAAAGCATTCAATGATAAATAAATTGGGAAATAAGGCAAATCTCCTATGTTGAAGAGTTCAAAATAAAGTATGTAGCTACTCTTGCCTTAAGGATGTAGGGCATAGCTCCCTACCCCTTAAGTATAACTATACTATAGTGATTTAAATCCAAAGAGTATGGAAAAAAAAAGCGGGACCAAAAATAATAACTATATACTTAAAAAAAATCTGTCAGTCAAGTGATAAAAAAATGTTAATAAATTAACATTTATTAATATAATGATATGTCATAATGATAGTAAGTCCCTTTGACACGGTGTGATAAAATGGCACACTACCTCAGGTTCTTCTTCCAAAAGTACTAGTTTACTTATGAAAAATCTCCAGATAGCATTCATTAGTTTGCTAGAACTATCAGAACAGAACACCAGTCTGTGGCCTAAACAACACAAATGTGTCAATGATAACCTTGTTGATATGTGGGTTACCATTGGGAATATTCTTTCTTTTTCTTGAAAAATTGACACATGTTTACAGTTTATAGCTGGATAGCTCCAACACCACATCCTGAAGAATCCCAAAGTTTAGCAGCCTTCTTTCATTCTACCCTAGTTCTGTTCCTATTGGTGGCAGCTTAGTCTTCCTGGTGTAAATTCACACATCTGTTCTTTCTTTCTGCTGAGATGAGTGATTACATTTACAAGTCACATCCATTATCTCTTCCCCAAATTATTTCTAGTCACACTGTTGGTGTTCTCTACAGAACATGCTCATGCTCTCTCTATCTCTCACTCTCTCTTTTCCACTATACGTTGGCTGAGAATTTTCCAAATATTTTGGTCTTGTTCTTTTCTCTTTCACATTTTACCAAAAGTGGTAAGGACAACTAAGTCCATGCCATCAATACATTGCTTAACAATTTCCTCAGTTAATAATTAAGTTCATTACATTAACATAGTTTCAACAAAACCCTAGAACACAATTCAGTCAAGCTATTTGTCACTTTATAACAAGAATCCCCTTTTCTACAGTTCCCGATGTCATGTTTATTATTTCCATATGAGATCATCTTTAATATCTATATATCTATCAAGAGTCCAGTCTAGGACTTTTATGACATAGGCTTTGAAATTTTCATTAAATAATTCAAAAGTCACTTTTCCAATTGTAGGTGTTTGTTATAACACTATATCACTATTCAGTACAAAAATCTATATTATTTACTAAGGCAGCCATAACAAAATACCACAGACTGGGAGAACCAAA
This sequence comes from Tupaia belangeri chinensis, assembly GCF_000334495.1. NCBI lineage: Eukaryota > Metazoa > Chordata > Mammalia > Scandentia > Tupaiidae > Tupaia > Tupaia belangeri. Next base: position 164,421 of record NW_006204438.1, on the reverse strand, counting down.
CTAAAGAAAGTGATTTCCTCATAATGCTAAAGACTAGATTCCATGATCAAGGTGTCAGCAGGATTGATTCCTTTTGCAACCTCTCCCTTTGATATGCTGGTGACCTTCTTATTACTCTGTGCTCAGATGGCCCTTTTTATGTGTGAGGGCAACCTTGGTGTCTCCCTTTCTCTCCTCACAAATATGTCAGCCATATTGCTTTGAGCCATACTTTTGCGACTTCTGTTAACCTTAATTATGTCCTTTAAAGCCCTATTTTCAAATACAGAACATTGGCTTTAGAACTTCAACATATTAATTTATGAAGAGCACAATTCTATTTATAACAAAGCCCATTCAGAGACAGTCTACAAAATATCTAGTTAGTACAAAATAAAAGCAACGAGGTCATCATAAAAATCTATCATAGCAAAGAGGAACCTAAGGGGACATGACCACAAAATACAATGTAAAATACACGAAATGCTGGAATAGAAAGTGAATTTAGACGAAAAACTAAAAACTTTTATGAGCCATAATGTGGTACAGCACTAAAAAACATTCTGCATTGCTAAACTCACACGTAAAGTCCCAAGTTGGCATCCTGGGCCTTCCTGTACACACTGGGCATGTACACACTTTTCATAATCTAAGAGACATGAAGCTAGGGTGGATAGTGGCATCAAAACTCTATTGGTAGTGCTATCTTTCTTGCTTATTGAAGAACAGAAATGAACTTATGAAAAAACTAAGAAAATTGATTATAAATTTTCAATAGTAATTATATCGCAATAATGCTTTATTAATTTTATCAAATGTAAGATAATAAAAAATGGTTTTGCATTTATTTGTAATTTCAAAGGAATTTGCATTAATGATTATGGAGATGAACATGTCAAAGATCTTCTGTGTGCCAGTAGTGCAGGAGAGTCCTGGAGGACTGATGTTTCCATTTGAAAAACACCAGGCAAGAAGAACCTCTGTGCCAGTGAAGTCTGAGTCAGTGTGCAGCAGGACTAGGAAAGGTTTGCGCTGCAAAAGTGTCCAGGTAGCCTATGTACAAATCTTCTTTGAAAGGGGATGTCAGACTTTTACTTAAGGTAGGTCTTCAACTGATGGGATGAGATTTACCTACATTGAGAAGGATGATCTGCTTTCCTCAGTCCCCTGCCTTCAATGTGAATTTCATCTCATCTAAAAATCCCAGTAACAGAAAAAAAATAAAATAAATTTTTTTTTTACTGAATACCTGGGAGTATTTGTCTTAAAACCATAGTAACCCTGTTCCTAAGTACTCTTACTCAACCCAGGAATATAAAAACAGCCCTTATTTGCAAATTATTGTGTATATGCCTTCCAACCAATAGAGGGAAAATTGGAAAAACTGACCTCAGGCATTCATCTGTGTTTCCTCTAACTCAGAAATAAGACAGAAGAAGAAGTGGGCACCACTTACCACTTACCAAAGTGTCAAGAAGACTAAGACCTCAGACACCAGAGGTAAGGTGTCACAGGCTGAAATGTATGAGACAATGCTGAAGGCCTGGAGAAGAAGCTGGATTAAGAATCTTTGATATATAATGATGTTAAAAATTAGCATATATACAGAACAATTAAGAAAACAATCTGCATGTACTCAGAAAAGACTTGAGGGACTTTGATCTTTCACCTCAGGGTGATCCCTTGGTTCAGAGCAAAACTTGCATGTATTGAAAGAGTTCCCAAGTCACTCTCACTCTCTATCATGTGTGTGTGTGTGTGTGTGTGTGTGTGTGCATTTTATTTGTCATTTTTAGCACCTGGTATTGAAGAAAATGTATGTCAAAATGCTAATTGAGTGGCCTCAGGAAGATTGCATAATAGAAGGCCCCAGACTTTATTAGTCCCCGGAAAAAGCTGAGTTACCAACTATCCACAGAGAACACTTTGGTGAAATCCCCTAAATTTGAGAATTATCCAGAGGCACCTGTGTGAACTTCAGACTTGACTAAAAGAAGAGAAAGTGAAATAATATTACTTTGATCATGAGTGGAAAAACATAACATCTGGTCTACCTAGGGTTCATAAAAACAAAGCAAGGAGAGGAGTCCACAGAGACCTGCATGCAGATCATGGGAGTAGCTCCATAAACCTGCCTTTGGTGGCATCAGTCAATTACTACCTAAGAGTATAGACCTCTCACCAAACTGAGCCAGTCACAAAATAGGTGAGAAATTTTACCTGATTTAAATCTCTAGATGGGCACTGTCCAGAATTAAATTTAGGCCTAATACTGGGTCCCTGTTCAAGGAAGGAGAGAATACATGCTGGCTCTGCCACACCTAAGAGCTTGAGTACCTCTCAGTGTGGCTGGAAAGGATGCTGCGTTAAAGGAGGACAACTAATGTTGCAACAGATTTGGGCAATGAGCAGAAGCTAGAGAAGCCACACTGGAAGTTCAAAGAGTGCTCGGCTAGCCTCCAAGCTCACTCTAAGTTTCCAGTTAGTTAGAGAAGAAAGCCTCATCTGTGCCTTTCTACTGAGCATAGTAGCTAATCCTGCCCTCCCACTCAGCATCTCCACCTAACCTCATGACCATCCTCCAACCCTCCCAGCTACTGATCCCAAGCAGTGGCAATGTCGGACCAGGGCCTACTACAACCAGATCAACTTACAGTGTTCATCAAGCAGTTTGACCTAATTGCAGAGCTCAGTCAGAAGTATCAAAGTCCAGTCAGCTAGCACAACCAAATTCAAAGTAAAGAAGGCATCCTTGCCATCTAGGAAACCTAAAAGTGAGATCTGCCTGCCAGGAGTCATTATCAGTTGGCCATCCAGAATTACAGACTAGTTAGTAAATGTTTATCTCTCCAAATAACACCTGTAGAGCTGAAAAAAGTAGTTGTGTCCTCACATGCACAGAGACTATTGTGACAACAAAAGGATTATAAACACTCAATAAATTTTAGAGCTGACAAAACTAACAGAATACTCTTAAAGAAGTAGTGAATTATAAGGTTATACAAATAAATAATTAAATAAAATTTATTTAGAAAAATTAAGTACCAGGACCAGCGGTTAGTGTAATGGCTATGTCACTGGACTCCCATACCTGGTATTGAAGAAAATGTATGTCAAAATGCTAATTGAGTGGCCTCAGGAAGATTGCATAATAGAAGGCCCCAGACTTTATTAGTCCCCGAAAAAAGCTGAGTTACCAACTATCCACAGAGAACACTTTGGTGAAATCCCCTAAATTTGAGAATTAGCCAGTGGTACCTGTGTGAACCACAGACTTGACTAAAAGAAGAGAAAGTGAAATAGTATCACTTCGATCATGAGTGGAAAAGCATAACATCTGGTCTACCTAGGGTTCATAAAAACAAAGCAAGGAGAGGGGTCCACAGAGACCTGCATGCAGATCGTGGGAGTAGTTCCATAAACCTGCCTTTGGTGGCATCAGTCAGTTACTACCTAAGAGTATAGACCTCTCACCAAACTGAGCCAGTCACAAAATGGGTGAGAAATTTTACCTCTAGATTTAAATCTCTAGATGGGCACTGTCCAGAATTAAATTTAGGCCTAATACTGGGTACCTGTTTAAGGAAGGAGAGAATACACGCTGGTTCTGCCACACCTAAGAGCTTGAGTACCTCTCAGTGTGGCTGCAAAGTCTGCTGCTTAAAGTTATCAAGGGAGGACAACTAATGTTGCAACAGATTTGGGCAATGAGCAGAAGCTAGAGAAGCCACACTGGAAGTTCAAAGAGTTCTCGGCTAGCCTCCAAGCTCACTCTAAGTTTCCAGTTAGTTAGAGAAGAGAGGAGAAGGGATTGCAGGGTGGGATTGGGGCGTGACCATCCCTTCAAGGGGGTGATTTCTCACTTTTTGTCTCTCTGTCTCTCTAACAAGCAAATGCAACTTACAGAAAAAAATCTGTCAAGAAAAAAAAAAGAAACAAACAAACAAACAAAAAGAAAAGAAAAATGCAGTACCAAAACAAAAAGAAAAGTTTGAACAATTGAAACAGTAAAACAAACAAAATTAAAATGTTAGATAAAATGAATAAAATGACAAATTCAATGTGAATCTTTAACTTCAGCTTAATGAAGCTGAAGAATTTATCAATGAGTTTAAAGACAAAATGTTTAACATTATTTAATAGAAGGAACAAAAAGAAAAAGCATAAAAATGTATGAAGAAATATGGGGCGAAGCTGAAGAATTTATCAATGAGTTTAAAGAAAAAATGTTTAACATTATTTAATAGAAGGAGCAAAAAGAAAAAGCATAAAAATGTACGAAGAAATATGGGGTACCATCAAGATATTTAACTTATGCATACTAAAAATCCAAGAAAAATAATACAGAAAAGGGACTGTAAAGCATATTTAAGGGATAAGGTCCCAAACTCCCATTCTAGAGAGAACAATGCCAAAATCCAGGTAGAAGAGGTGCAGAGACACCCAATAGAACACAATCTAAACAAGAGTCCACCAATACCCAAGAGAAGCAAACAACCAGAAATCAAAGACAAAGGATTAATTCTGAAAGCAGAAAGAGATAAAAAATGCATCACATACAAAGGAGGAACAATATACTCATAAGTGGATTTCTTAAAAGATCAAAAATATATAGAACATTATATTCAAAGTACCAAGCAAAAAAAGAGAAAAAAAAAAAAACACAGTTAACTAGCAATATTTTACACATCAGAACAATCTTTTAGAAATGAGAGAGATATAAAACAAATGAAAGCTAAAGGAGTTCATCAATGCTAGACTTATCTCACATGAAGAACTAAAGGGAGTTCGTTAAAGTGAAACAAAGTATGCAAAGTACTTACTTAAAATATAAACAAAAGAACTCAATGTTTAGGTAAAGTAGGATCATATTAAGAATATTCTTGGACTGAGATCAGCAGGTGGCATGGTAGTTGAGGTGTTGCACTTCCCACGTGGCTGACTACAGTTGGAGTCCCAGGCCCGGGGGATTGCTTTCTCACTTTTCCTCTGTGTGTGTGTGTGTGTGTGTGTGTGTGTGTGTGTGAGAGAGAGAGAGAGAGAGAGAGAGAGAGTGTTTGTGTGTCTCTGGTGAGTGCATGCACCATATAGCAAAATTTAAAAATAACAATAAAAAATAAAATTAAATAATTCTTTTTTAACAATCTCAATACTTCAATTATATTGTCTACATGTTAAAGTGATAGTATTTTGGGTATATTAAGGTAGGTCTTCAACTGATGGGATGAGATTTACCTACATTGAGAAGGATGATCTGCTTTCCTCAGTCCCCTGCCTTCAATGTGAATTTCATCTCATCTAAAAATCCCAGTAACAGAAAAAAAATAAAATAAATTTTTTTTTTACTGAATACCTGGGAGTATTTGTCTTAAAACCATAGTAACCCTGTTCCTAAGTACTCTTACTCAACCCAGGAATATAAAAACAGCCCTTATTTGCAAATTATTGTGTATATGCCTTCCAACCAATAGAGGGAAAATTGGAAAAACTGACCTCAGGCATTCATCTGTGTTTCCTCTAACTCAGAAATAAGACAGAAGAAGAAGTGGGCACCACTTACCACTTACCAAAGTGTCAAGAAGACTAAGACCTCAGACACCAGAGGTAAGGTGTCACAGGCTGAAATGTATGAGACAATGCTGAAGGCCTGGAGAAGAAGCTGGATTAAGAATCTTTGATATATAATGATGTTAAAAATTAGCATATATACAGAACAATTAAGAAAACAATCTGCATGTACTCAGAAAAGACTTGAGGGACTTTGATCTTTCACCTCAGGGTGATCCCTTGGTTCAGAGCAAAACTTGCATGTATTGAAAGAGTTCCCAAGTCACTCTCACTCTCTATCATGTGTGTGTGTGTGTGTGTGTGTGTGTGTGCATTTTATTTGTCATTTTTAGCACCTGGTATTGAAGAAAATGTATGTCAAAATGCTAATTGAGTGGCCTCAGGAAGATTGCATAATAGAAGGCCCCAGACTTTATTAGTCCCCGAAAAAAGCTGAGTTACCAACTATCCACAGAGAACACTTTGGTGAAATCCCCTAAATTTGAGAATTAGCCAGTGGTACCTGTGTGAACCACAGACTTGACTAAAAGAAGAGAAAGTGAAATAGTATCACTTCGATCATGAGTGGAAAAGCATAACATCTGGTCTACCTAGGGTTCATAAAAACAAAGCAAGGAGAGGGGTCCACAGAGACCTGCATGCAGATCGTGGGAGTAGTTCCATAAACCTGCCTTTGGTGGCATCAGTCAGTTACTACCTAAGAGTATAGACCTCTCACCAAACTGAGCCAGTCACAAAATGGGTGAGAAATTTTACCTCTAGATTTAAATCTCTAGATGGGCACTGTCCAGAATTAAATTTAGGCCTAATACTGGGTACCTGTTTAAGGAAGGAGAGAATACACGCTGGTTCTGCCACACCTAAGAGCTTGAGTACCTCTCAGTGTGGCTGCAAAGTCTGCTGCTTAAAGTTATCAAGGGAGGACAACTAATGTTGCAACAGATTTGGGCAATGAGCAGAAGCTAGAGAAGCCACACTGGAAGTTCAAAGAGTGCTCGGCTAGCCTCCAAGCTCACTCTAAGTTTCCAGTTAGTTAGAGAAGAGAGGAGAAGGGATTGCAGGGTGACCATCTCCCATGGAGGGGTGATTTCTCGCTTTCTGTCTCTCTGTCTCTCTCTGTCTTTCTGGAAAGCACATGCACCCTATAGCAAAAATCTCTCTCTCAAAAAAAAAAAAAAAAAGAAACAAACAAACAAACAAAAAGAAAAGAAAAATGCAGTACCAAAACAAAAAGAAAAGTTTGAACAATTGAAACAGTAAAACAAACAAAATTAAAATGTTAGATAAAATGAATAAAATGACAAATTCAATGTGAATCTTTAACTTCAGCTTAATGAAGCTGAAGAATTTATCAATGAGTTTAAAGACAAAATGTTTAACATTATTTAATAGAAGGAACAAAAAGAAAAAGCATAAAAATGTATGAAGAAATATGGGGCACCATCAAGATATTTAACTTATGCATACTAAAAATCCAAGAAAAATAATACAGAAAAGGGACTGTAAAGCATATTTAAGGGATAAGGTCCCAAACTCCTGTTCTAGAGAGAACAATGCCAAAATCCAGGTAGAGGAGGTGCAGAGACACCCAATCGAACACAATCTAAACAAGAGTCCACCAATACCCAAGAGAAGCAAACAACCAGAAATCAAAGACAAAGGATTAATTCTGAAAGCAGAAAGAGATAAAAAATGCATCACATACAAAGGAGGAACAATATACTCATAAGTGGATTTCTTAAAAGATCAAAAATATATAGAACATTATATTCAAAGTACCAAGCAAAAAAAGAGAAAAAAACCCACAGTTAACTAGCAATATTTTACACATCAGAACAATCTTTTAGAAATGAGAGAGATATAAAACAAATGAAAGCTAAAGGAGTTCATCAATGCTAGACTTATCTCACATGAAGAACTAAAGGGAGTTCGTTAAAGTGAAACAAAGTATGCAAAGTACTTACTTAAAATATAAACAAAAGAACTCAATGTTTAGGTAAAGTAGGATCATATTAAGAATATTCTTGGACTGAGATCAGCAGGTGGCATGGTAGTTGAGGTGTTGCACTTCCCACGTGGCTGACTACAGTTGGAGTCCCAGGCCTGGGGAATTGCTTTCTCACTTTTCCTCTGTGTGTGTGTGTGTGTCTCTCTCTGCTGAGTTTCCTCTGTGTGTGTGTGTGTGTGTGTGTGTCTCTCTCTGCTGAACGCAGGTGAAAAATTAATAATGATAATGAATTAAACAAAAATAAAAGTAACTCCTTCAAAGAAAGAATACCCTAGGACTGTAATGGTAATGTGTAAAGAAGTTTTATCCTTCATACATGGCTTAGAACACAAAACTATTAATAAAAACTATAGCCAGAATAACCAGAAAAAGTTGGGAATTAATATTACAAAATGATGTAAATTCTAACATCAGAAGCATCAAAAGTGAAGTGAGGAGGGTATACATTTAGAGTTTTCTATGCAATCAACCTGAAAATGTTACCAGCTTGAAATAGACTACTATAAGTATAAATTGCACTTATGCATAATTGTAAGTCTCACAGTAACCACAAAACAAAAATCTGTAGTACATGCATGAAACAAGATAGAAAGGATTCAGAAGAACATACCATTGTAGATAATGAATCACAAATAAAATAGGAATAGAGGAAAAAGCAAGTGAGATATCTACAAAACAACCAGAAAGCAATGAAGAAAAATAGTAATTAAAGGTTATCTATCAATTGTGTTTGCCTGTACATGGTTTACATTTTCTAAATAAAAATACAGTGACTTATGTGAGAAAACCACATCCAAGTATATTTTGTCTGTAAAACACTCATTCACTTTTTTTTTTTTTTCAAGTGAGATATCTACAAAACAACCAGAAAGCAATGAAGAAAAATAGTAATTAAAGGTTATCTATCAATTGTGTTTGCCTGTACATGGTTTACATTTTCTAAATAAAAATACAGTGACTTAAGTGAGAAAACCACATCCAAGTATATTTTGTCTGTAAAACACTCATTCACTTTTAAACACACTCATATATTGAAAGTAAAGAGGAGTAGAAGGATATTTTGAGTAAATGGAAATAGAGAGCAATGATAATTATATTTATGTAAACAGAATATACTGTAGGTCAAAAACTATAAAAACAAGGGACCAACAGTTGGCATAATGGCTATGTCGCTGGACTCCCATATAGCTGACCGCGTTTTGAGTCCCGGACCCAGTGGCTTAAACTCATGCCGGGTGCATGTGCTTGTGTGCCCAAGAACCTAAGAGGAGAATGGAGGAGAAGAGATTGTGGTGTGACCATCCCCCCGGGGGGGGAGGGTGATTTCTCGCTTTCTGTCTCTCTGTCTCTCTCTTTCTGGTGAGCATATGCGCCCTATAGCAAAAGCCTCAAAAAAAAAAAAAAGTATAAAAACAAGAAAAAGGACATTATATAAGAATAAAAGAGTTAATATGTCAAGAGCATGGAACAATTGTAAACATATATGCAGCCAATATCAGAGTACCTAAACATAAAAATAATTGTTAAAGAATCTGAAAGAAAAATAGATCACAATACTGTAATAGTAAGGAAATTCAATACTTCATTTGTAAAAATAAACAGATTTTTCACACAGAAAATTAGTAAGAAAACATAGGACTTGACTATGCCTTCAACCAAACTTATCTATCAGTAACACATATACAGAACATCCCTCCCACTCAGCAGTCACAGTGTACACATTAGTATCAAGCACAAACAAAATGTTGTCCAAGGTGGGTCATGTGGTAGGCCACAATACAAGTATTACCAAACTTAAGGATACTGAAATCACATCAAGTACCAGTTCTGGCCCCAAAGATAAAAATCTACAAGTAAAAAAAGGAGTGACTGTTAAAAATTTACAAATAAATGAAAATTAAACAACATGTTTTTGAACAACGAATGAGTCGATGGAAAAATTAAAAGGGAAATTAAAAAGTATGTTGAGTATCAAACAAAAACAGTAAAATAACAAGCCAAAACTTTTGGGATACCACAAAAGCAAATCTCAAGGTAAATTTATAGGAATAAACATCTGTGTCAAAAAAGAAATACATCATGTGACAAGAAAATAGAAAAACAAAAACTAATCCTAACATTACCAGAAGGGAAAAGAGATAAATTTCAGAACTCAAATAAATAAAACACAGATTAGAAAAAAGTAGAAAAGAACAACAAAACTATGAATTTGGTGTATTGAGAAGATAAATGATAATAATGATAACTTTTAGCTAAATAACAAAAAGAGAGTGAGAGAGAAAAACTCATAAAATCAGAAATGAAAGGGGACATTACAACTGGTACCACAGAAAAGGGAGGATTAGAAACATTGCACTATTGAATTAAGTTCGGATACATCATTATGTAATGATGCTGAACTTCATTTACATACAGACAGATTCTAAAAACTGTAGACGTGTACATGTGTGTGGCCTAGTGTGTTAGATGAATCTGTCTCCCTTGTAAACGAAGAAATGGAACTACAGAAACTGCAAAGAGATTCAGCACCCAGAACTTGGTTTCTAAAATCATCCACCAGGCAACAGGAACTAGAGCTCCTCAGAGAAAGGGTGGTTGAAAGTGAAAGATGAGAAAATGCATGACCAATTCGAGTACCTTACAGTGCCAGAAAGTAAGAATTGTTCATAAAGTATGATTAGGGCATGTCAAAGACACCCAGGAACTAGCATGACAAAAATCCCAGGGGCCCAAACTGCTACCATCTAGGAAGCAAACTAAAATAGCATTACTATAATACAAAGTATAAAATTAATATCCTGAATCTGTACTCATTTAAATAATTGAATAATTACATAAACCAAAGATAAAAAGATTTCTGATATATGAATTTTGGATACTCTTTCTCCAGAACAATCTGGACCACTGGCTTCTGAGGAACACAGTATGGAAAGAGGAAGTGGTATCTTTGCAGTGTAGAAATCTGGCAAACTGTAACTTAACCAAATAGAAGGTTACTGTGATGCCATGTGGTTGATGTGCATCCTTCATGTGATTTAATGAGCACATACTTCACATTTGTGGTTGTCTTTCTAAAAACCCATAGCTCCAGGCTAAACCTGAAAGAAATATCAGATAAAAAATTGAGAGACCTTCTTCAATAACACCTCACCAGTACTCAAAAATACTATGGGAAACCAAAGAGTACTGAATGTGTTACAGATCAAGGAATTTAACATCACTAAATGCTATGATGTCTTCGAACAGAAAAACATGAATGGAAAAAGTAATAAAATCCTAAATCTGGAGGTTTGTTAATAGTGATGTACCACTGTTTCCATCTTGGTTTTGATAACAGTGATGTAAAATGATAATATGAAGGAAAACTAAGTGAGAGCAACATGGAAATACTGTCCTCGTTGCAAATTTTCTGTAACCTAAAATTATTCCAAAATGAAGAGTTTAATTTTTAAAACTTTTATTTCATGGAAGACTGGTAAAACCCTTAACATTTAACCTCATCTGCCATTTGAAGAAAAGATATAAATTCCAATAATAATTTTGCAAAAGCTAACTAATTGCAGCAACTTTTTGTTTCTAAATGTTTTGAGTGGTTAAATTTTTGTCTTAACTCTGGTTATACAGTTAGTTTCTTGCAGTAAAAAGCAAAGAATCTAAAAGTAATGTTTTTTGACCTATTAGTCCACATTATTAAAATACTGAGATGAAATGCAAAATAAGTTACATGCAAACCCAGAAAATATAAACTGATTTTTATTTTTTATTTAAATTGGGGATAAAGAATATTTTGAAAAATATAATATCACCAAAACTATTTTTAAAGAAATTATATACTTCAGAAATGATAAACTTTGCATCCCAAATGCTAACTTTTTCTAACAGTCTTAACTTTCTAATATTTTTAAATTTTAGCCTTTTTTTAACATCTACAATTTATCTGCTTTTAACTGTTGTACATTTTTATGGGGTACAATATGGTTTTTCTAAGAATGCATGCAGTATAAGATAATACAGTAAAGGATATTACCATATCCATCATCTTCAACAAAGACATTACATGTTGATACCTCTATCATAGCAGATTTTCATTCTATTTTTTTAAAAAAATATGTAAAATTGGCAATGCCCTTTTTTCCATTAGTTTGTAGAAAAATAACCTATTGCCTTGTTTATATGCATTCTATTGTCTGTTAAACACTTTTCTTGAGCCTTTCTCTGCCTCCCACTCATACAATACAGCAATCTTACTCTTGAATGTTTACCCAAAGGACAGGAAATCACACTGTGTAAGAGGTATTTGCACACCCACGTTAAAGGCAGCATTATTCATAATAGCTAAGGCACAGAATCAACCGAAGTGCCCAACAACTAAATTTTGAGCCTTTTGAATGTCTTTGTTTTTTGCATTTCATTCTAAGGCTTACATTAAATAACAGCCTCTTCAATGTACTATGAGTTTTGCATGTGTTTCTGTTTATCTACATGTTATTTGTGAAATTAAGAGAGAAAGCATATCTAATAGAAAGTTAACAATGTCCACTAGATTTTAATATTTCCCAATTACTATAAATGTCATAACTTTCAAAATAAATTTTCAGCTTATTTCAGAATTAAATGAGCTAATACCCACCAATTCTTCTCAACCTACTGGTATTTTATAAAGGCTGGCTGTAATCTTATTTAAAATATAGAGAAGATAATTAGTAAGTGAAGCATGATCATAATGAAGACTAAGAGGACCATGCTGAATATGAAAGTTTAAAGAACTGGTGGAACATTTAGAAGTAACAGGTGCATATGTGTTTTATGATGGATATAATAACAATATATTTTTGATTAAAGAAAACATTTTCTTAAAACTTGCAGCAGTTAAAAAAAATGTGATCAACAAGTGAGTCAGAGCACTGAGTTTTTGCTTAAATGGATTCAAGTGGTGACTAGGAGGAATTTTCCTTGATAAATGTACTGGAGCAGAAGTTAAGGCTTCAGCAAGTGACTTCAGGGTTTCATCCTCCAGTTGCTACTGTTGAATACTGAGCTTTCCAGATGCCTGCACAGGATGGTGTCTACAGTAGCTGGAAATACAGGACAAAAATGAGAAGTGACTATGACAGAGATCACACAGCTAGAATAGAAATAAGCTTATCCTCTTTCATACATGACCTATATTGCTCTTTGTTTACACTTACTCTGTTTGGAAACATTGGTAAAAATGTGGTTTTATTTTGATTGTTGGGTCTTTTTGTTTTGTTTTGTCCTTTTTTTTTTTTTTTAGGTTTTTGCCATAGGGTGCATGTCTTTGCTGGAGAAGGCAGACAGAGTGAGACAGTAAAAGGGAAAGTGAGAAATCAATCTCCAAGGTGGATGGCCATGCCACAATCCCTTCTCATCAATTCTCTCCCTAGGATTTGGAGTACACATACATACACATGTCCAGCATGATTTTCAAGCTGCCAAGTTCAGGAATCGAACCATGGCCGACTATGAGAAGTGACTATGACAGAGATCACACAGCTAGAATAGAAATAAGCTTATCCTCTTTCATACATGACCTATATTGCTCTTTGTTTACACTTACTCTGTTTGGAAACATTGGTAAAAATGTGGTTTTATTTTGATTGTTGGGTCTTTTTGTTTTGTTTTGTCCTTTTTTTTTTTTTTTAGGTTTTTGCCATAGGGTGCATGTCTTTGCTGGAGAAGGCAGACAGAGTGAGACAGTAAAAGGGAAAGTGAGAAATCAATCTCCAAGGTGGATGGCCATGCCACAATCCCTTCTCATCAATTCTCTCCCTAGGATTTGGAGTACACATACATACACATGTCCAGCATGATTTTCAAGCTGCCAAGTTCAGGAATCGAACCATGGCCGACTATGAGAGAGTCCAATACTTTAACTCCTGCCATCTGTTGCCCCCATGAAAATGTATTTTAACATCAAAATCAATTTCTTTAGCCAGAGTTTTTTTTTAATCTATAATACAAATAAATAAAACATTTTTGGAAAAGTGCCAGTCTGCCTGTCTTTCAACATAAATGAAAATAAACAGTTAAAATATGTCTGCATACTTGAGCCAGCAGATAGTGTAGTGGATAAGGCACTGAAATACCACATGACCAATAGATCTGCTGACTTGAAACTCATGCTGGGTATGCCTGCATGCATACCCCAAACCCCAAGATGGAAATTAATAGAAGGGATTATAGTGGTCACCCTTTCAGAGGGGGTGGTTTCTCACTTTCTCTCTGTGTTTCTCTAAAAACAAATGAACAAAAATATAAATATATTTGTTTGCTAACCATGTTTTTATTATTTACAGGTGAAAACAAAAAAAAAGAAACATATTTCCACATTTACGGTCATTGCTAATACATTATACAATATGAATGCCACTTGAGACCACTTGAAAGGCAGCTAACATGTTTCTGTTCTACAAAATTTGATTGTAGTCTAGAGGAGAAGGGAATCAAAAATCATCAAAGCTTTTAGGTTAGATTATATATACTCTTTATTATATACTAGATTGAACTGAAATATAAACTTTTAAAACATTTTGTTATAAAAAGAATTCATCCAAATAATAAAGCAAATTAAATATATAGTTTTATAAACCAAGCACTGAGTGGCTTTCAATTTAATAACCCTTAAATATATTAATTTAAAATCACCTTTAGATGATGTGGGGAAGACCACCTATAAATTCACATATTTTTAGTTAGCCAATTATCTTGTCATTTTAGGGGATAGATTTAAATATCCCGTTACACAAATTTTTTATTAAGATGACAAAATATTGCTGTCTGTAACAGAATTATATTAAGAATCTCAGTACTTGATGAAGGTCATGAAGATGCTAATGCTGGTAATCTTTATTACATTTTTTTAGTGGAGAGTGTTCGTTCAATTTTCTGAAAATGGGCATGGCCCTTTAAATTACCTTGCCCAAGTTACTTGCCAAGGTCATCCCATCAGGCTAAGCCTGGACCTTTCAATGGAAGAAATGCAAGCAAAGAAATAATGGAAAAGCATATTGAACGTGTTAAAAGGGAAACAATTTCAACCATGATTATTATATCCAACAAGATTATCCTTCATATGGGAAAAAAAGATTAAAATGTTCTCAGACAAACTAAACCTGAAAGAATTTGACAACAAACCAGCTCTTCAAGAATCTGTGAAGAGGGAACCAGCAGTTAGCGTAATGGCTATGTTGCTGGACTCCCACGTAGTCGACCGCAGTTCACGTCCCAGACCCAGTGGCTTAAAATTCATGACAAGCGCATGTGCGTGCGTGCCCAAGATCCCGAGAGGAGAATGGAGGAGAAGGGATTGTGGCGTGACCATCTCCCCTGGGGGGTGATTTCTCGCTTTCTGTCTCTATGTCTCTCTCTGTCTGTCTGGCGAGTGCACGCACCCTATAGTGAAAACCTCTCCAAAAAAAAAAAAAAAGAGCTGGAGTTGCGATACTAATTTCTGACAAAATAGAATTTAAAATGAAAACTGTATGAAGAGACAAAGATGGGTACTTTAGAGTAGTAAAAGTGTTAATCCATCAAGAAGAATCAAGCTTATATATATCAATGCACATAATTCAAGAGCACCCAAATACATGAAGGAAATTCCATTAGATCTGAAAGGAGAGCTAAACTGCAACTCACTAATTGTTGAGGACCGCAACACCTCACTATCTTCTTTGGACAGATCATCTAGACAAAAAATAAGCAAAGAGGTAAAGGATCTAAATAATACTATAAATCAAATGGACTTAACAGACATCTATAGAACCTTCCACACAAAAACCACAGGATATACTTTTTTCTCACCGCCACACAGAACCTTTTCAAAGATTGACCACATGATAGGGCACAAATTAAGCCTCTATAGATTCAAAGGCATAGAAAGTATATCCAGTGTCTTTTCTGACCTTAATGGAATTAAACTTGATATTAATTTCATGAAAAATCCTCAGAAATGCACAAATACATGGAAACTAAATAACCCACTCCTGAATGACTTCACAACTACTAAAGAAATAAAGACTGAACTAAAAAGAATAATGGAAGCCAATGACAATGAGTACACCAGTTTCCGTAATCTTTGGGACACTGCAAAAGCAGTCAAAAGAGGGAATTTCATAGCATTTAGTGCACATAAGGAGATGTTGGAAAGAAGGCAAATGGACCACCTAATGTCATATGAGCCTCAGAGAGTTGGAAAACAATAGCAAAAAAAAAAAATCCATAAACTCCAGGAGAAAAGAAGTAAAAAAGATTTAAGAAGAAAAAAATGAAATAGAAAATAAACAAACTACACAGAAAATAAATGAAAGTAAAAGCTCATCCTTTGAAAAAAAAAAATTGAGGGGGACCAGCAGTTAGTGTAATGACTGTGTTGCTAAACTCCCATGTAGTACACTGTGGTTCAAATCCCAGATCCTGCGGCATAAACTCACGCCGGGCATGTATGTGTGCGTGCCCAGGATCCCGAGAGGAGAATGGGATTGCGATGTGTCCATTCCTCCTGGGGGGGGGTGATTTCTCGTTTTCTGTCTCTGTTTTTCTCTGTCTATCTGGCGAGCACACACGCCCTGTAACAAAAATCTCTCTCAAATAAAAAGATAAAAAAAATTGATATAGCACTAGCTAGACTAATTAAGAAGAGAAAGGAATCAGGTAAATCAAATTCACAATGAAGCAGGCAATATAACAACAGACATAATAGAAATACAAAATATCATTAGAGAATACTATGAACAACAATAAGCCAACAAACAAAAAATCTGGATGAGATCAACAAATTCCTGGACACATATAATCTAACAAGATTGAGTCAGAAGGATGAAGAAAGTCTCAATAGGCCCATAACA
This sequence comes from Tupaia belangeri chinensis, assembly GCF_000334495.1. NCBI lineage: Eukaryota > Metazoa > Chordata > Mammalia > Scandentia > Tupaiidae > Tupaia > Tupaia belangeri. The sequence continues at coordinate 148,002 of NW_006204438.1, read as the reverse complement.
AGCCATGAGATTAAATCAGTAATAAATAACCTCTCAACAAAGAAAAGCCCAGGTACTAACGGCTTCACCTGTGAATTCTACAAAACTTTTAAAGAAAAGTTAACCCCCATTCTCCTCAAGTTATTTTTAAATATCTAAAAGGGTGGAACTCTCTCAAATTCATTCTATGAAGCCTCCATCACCCTTATCCTTAAAACAATAAGCCTCTATCACCCTCATCCCTTAAAACAATCAATAAGGACAGAACAAGGAAGGAAAACTAGACACCAATATCTCTGATGACTGTAGATGCAAAAATTCTCAAAAAGATACTAGCAAATTGTATCCAATAATATACAATAATATATAAAAAAGATTATACATCACGACCAGGTTGGCTTTCTTCTAGGGATGCCAGGATGGTTCAACGTATGCAAAACCATAAATGTAGTATACCATATTAACAGAAAGAAAAGTATAAAACATATGATCATATCATTTGATGCAGAAACAGCATTTGATAAGATACAACATCCCTCCATGATCAAGATTCTCAGCAAAATCGGTATATAAGGGTCATTCCTCAACACAATAAAAGCTATCTATTAAAAACCCATAACTAATATCATCCTTAATGGAGAATAGCTAAAAGCTTTTCAACTAAAAGTTGGTACAAGACAAGGACGCCCACTTTCTCCACTCCTTTTCAGTATAGTACTGGAAGTGCTTGCCAACGCAATCAGAAAAGAGAATAAAATAAAAGGCATTCAAATAAGAAAATAAGATTACATGATTGTATACAAAGAAGACCTAACGGTTTCCATGAAAAAATTCCTGGAAGTAATACATGAATACAGTAAAGTTGTAGGATACAAAAACAACATACAGAAATCTATAGCATTTCTATATATGAACAGCAGGCAGACAGAGATTGAACTGAAGAAAGTAATTCCATTTACCATAGCCACAAAAAGTATAAAATACCTAGGAATAAATCTAACCAAAGAAGTTAAAGACTTTCACAAGGAAAACTATTAGAAGCTAAAAAATAGAAATTAAAGATGACACAAAAAATTGGAAGGATGTCCCATGTTGCTGGATTAGAAGAATTAATATAATCAGAATGGCAATTCTAACCATATTAACCTACATATTTAATGCAACCCAAATCAAAGTACCAGACACATTCTTCACAGATCTAGAAAAGACTACCGTACAATTTTTCTGGAATCAAAAAAGACCTCATATTGCCAAAGCAATCCTGCACAAGAAGAGTGGAGTGGGCAGCATCTTACTCCCTGACCCCAAAATATACTGTACAGCTGTGATAATCAAAACTGCGTGGTATTGGCACAGAAACAGACAGGTGAACCAATGGAACAGAATAGAGACCATAGAAATAAACCCCTAAACATGCAGTCAACTGATATTTGACAAAGGGTACCAGTCAATCTAGTAGTAAAAAGAAAACCTCTTTAGCAAATGATGTTGGGAAAAGTAGATATTCACCTACAGAAATATGAATTTAAACCCCTACCACTCACTATTGACAAAAATCAAATCAAACTAGGTCAAAGATCTAAATCTAAGACCTCAAACTATGAAACTACTGCTGGAAAAGACAGGAAAACTCTGGAGACATTGGGGTAGGCAAAGACTTTTTAAATAAGACTCCCCAAAGCATAGTCAATAATCCCCAAAATAGACGAGTGGGATTACATCAGACTAAGAACTTTTTGCATGGCAAATGACACAGTAATTAGTGTGAATCAACAGCCCCCAGAATAGGAAAATATTTTTGTAAACTATGTGTCAGATAAGGGGCTGATAACCACAATACACAAGGAACTCAAGCAGCTGTCCTGAAAAAAAGATGATCAACCCTATTAAAAGATAGGAGAATGAATTGAAAAAACCACCCTATGAGGATGACATATGAATAGCCAAAAGGCATATGAAAAATGCTCAACATCCCTTATTGTAAGAGAAATGCAGACCAAAAGAACAATGAAATACCACCTAACCCCAGTCAGAATGACTAAGACTAAAAAAAAACAAAAAATGGTAAGTGTTGGCAGAGGTGTGGTGAAAGGGGAACTCTCCTACACTGCTGGTGAGAATGTAAATTGTTCCAGCCACTGTGGAGAACAATTTGGAGATTCTTCAAAAATCTACAAATAGAACTACCATATGATCCAGCAATCTCACTCCTTGGCATCTACACAACAGACAGAAGAATTCTTCATCAGAAAAGTGCTTGCACATCGATGTTTATTGTGGCACTATTCACAATTGCTAAGACATGGAATCAACTGAAATGCCCCCTAACAGATGAATGGACTGAGAAACTGTGGCACATATACTCTATGGAATACTATTCAGCCATAAAAAAACAACAAAACCCTGGCTTTTAACAGAAAGTGGAAGAATATGGAAGATCTACTGCTGAGTGAAGCAAGCCAGGCTATGAAGGAGAGACATTGTATGTCCCCAGTTAATATATACCAAGTGTCC